>NW_026697315.1:0-42123 GCF_030435755.1 Ochotona princeps | reverse complement strand
TAATGCGCTCAATGGGCATTTAGCATAAAGGGTGAAAACGGAGTTTCCTTGAGAGCTGCTTGTAAGCCTGACGGTGTGTGACGTTGGTGAGCCAAATGGAGTTGTTCTCCCACAAGAAGCACTCGGCTGATGCTTCTTCAATATGCCCGTCACAAACATGCAGTGTTGCCTTGACCTATCATACTCAGAGACGAATATGTGATTCCAGAACCTTTGCGTTTTGGGGCTAGGCGAAAACGGCTTTGGCGCTGAAGTTGTCTCTGAATGTGGAGTTGGTAGCATGTGAAACCCGCATGTGGAGCATTGGTTTGTGTGCGATACTCAGCAAACTTCATTTCAGTCCAATGCGCTCAATGGCATTTAGCATAAATGGTGAATACGGAGTTTCCTTGAGAGCTGCTTGGAAGCCTGACGGTGTGTGACGTTGTTGAGCCAAATGGAGTTGTTCTCCCACAAGAAGCACTCGGCTGATGCTTCTTCAATATGCCCGTACCAACATGCAGTTTTGCCTTGGACCTATCATACTCAGAGACAAATATGTGATTCCAGAACCTTTGCGTTTGGGGCTAGGCGGAAAACGGATTTGGCGCTGAAGTTGTCTCTGAATGTGGAGTTGGTAGCATGTGAAACCCGCATGTGGAGCATTGGTTTTGTGTGCGATACTCAGCAAACTTCATTTCAGTCCAGTGCGCTCAATGGGCATTTAGCATAAAGGGTGAAAACGGAGTTTCCTTGAGAGCTGCTTGTAAGCCTGACGGGTGTGTGACGTTGGTGAGCCAAATGGAGTTGTTCTCCCACAAGAAGCACTCGGCTGATGGCTTCTTCAATATGCCCATACCAACATGCCGTGTTGCCTTGACCTATCATACTCAGAGACGAATATGTGATTCCAGAACCTTTGCATTTGGGGCTAGGGGAAAACGGCTTTGGCGCTGAAGTTGTCTCTGAATGTGGAGTTGGTAGCATGTGAAACCCGCATGTGGAGCATTGGTTTGTGTGCGATACTCAGCAAACTTCATTTCAGTCCAATGCGCCTCAATGGGCATTTAGCATAAAGGGTGAATACGGAGTTTCCTTGAGAGCTGCTTGGAAGCCTGACGGTGTGTGACGTTGGTGAGCCAAATGGAGTTGTTCTCCCACAAGAAGCACTCGGCTGATGCTTCTTCAATATGCCTGTAATAACATGCAGTGTTGCCTTGACCTATCATACTCAGAGACGAATATGTGATTCCAGAACCTTTGCATTTGGGGCTAGGGGAAAACGGCTTTGGCGCTGAAGTTGTCTCTGAATGTGGAGTTGGTAGCATGGTGAAACCCGCATGTGGAGCATTGGTTTGTGTGCGATACTCAGCAAACTTCATTTCAGTCCAATGCGCTCAATGGGCATTTAGCATAAAGGGTGGAAAACGGAGTTTCCTTGAGAGCTGCTTGTAAGCCTGACGGTGTGTGACGTTGTTGAGCCAAATGGAGTTGTTCTCCCACAAGAAGCACTCGGCTGATGCTTCTTCAATATGCCCGTTACCAACATGCAGTGTTGCCTTGACCTATCATACTCAGAGACGAATATGTGATTCCAGAACCTTTGCGTTTGGGGCTAGGGGGGAAAACGGCTTTGGCGCTGAAGTTGTCTCTGAATGTGGAGTTGGTAGCATGTGAAACCCGCATGTGGAGCATTGGTTTGTGTGCGATACTCAGCAAACTTCATTTCAGTCCAATGCGCTCAATGGGCATTTAGCATAAAGGGTGAAAACGGAGTTTCCTTGAGAGCTGCTTGGAAGCCTGACGGTGTGTGGACGTTGTTGAGCCAAATGGAGTTGTTCTCCCACAAGAAGCACTCGGGCTGATGCTTCTTCATATGCCCGTACCAACATGCCAGTGTTGCCTTGACCTATCATACTCAGAGACGAATATGTGATTCCAGAACCTTTGCGTTTGGGGCTACGTGAAAACGGCTTTGGCGCTTGAAGTTGTCTCTGAATGTGGAGTTGGTAGCATGTGAAACCCGCATGTGGAGCATTGGTTTGTGTGCGATACTCAGCAAACTTCATTTCAGTCCAATGCGCTCAATGGGCATTTAGCATAAAGGGGTGAAAACGGAGTTTCCTTGAGAGCTGCTTGGAAGCCTGACGGTGTGTGACGTTGTTGAGCCAAATGGAGTTGTTCTCCCACAAGAAGCACTCGGCTGATGCTTCTTCAATATGCCCGTACCAACATGCAGTGTTGCCTTGACCTATCATACTCAGAGACGAATATGTGATTCCAGAACCTTTGCGTTTGGGGCTAGGCGAAAACGGCTTTGGCGCTGAAGTTGTCTCTGAATGTGGAGTTGGTAGCATGTGAAACCCGCATGTGCAGCATTGGTTTGTGTGCGATACTCAGCAAACTTCATTTCAGTCCAATGCGCTCAATGGGCATTTAGCATAAAGGGTGAAAACGGAGTTTCCTTGAGAGCTGCTTGTAAGCCTGACGGTGTGTGACGTTGGTGAGCCAAATGGAGTTGTTCTCCCACAAGAAGCACTCGGCTGATGCTTCTTCAATATGCCCGTCACAAAACATGCAGTGTTGCCTTGACCTATCATACTCAGAGACGAATATGTGATTCCAGAACCTTTTGCGTTTGGGGCTAGGCGAAAACGGCTTTGGCGCTGAAGTTGTCTCTGAATGTGGAGTTGGTAGCATGTGAAACCCGCATGTGGAGCATTGGTTTGTGTGCGATACTCAGCAAACTTCATTTCAGTCCAATGCGCTCAATGGGCATTTAGCATAAAGGGTGAAAACGGAGTTTCCTTGAGAGCTGCTTGTAAGCCTGACGGTGTGTGACGTTGGTGAGCCAAATGGAGTTGTTCTCCCACAAGAAGCACTCGGCTGATGCTTCTTCAATATGCCCGTCACCCAACATGCAGTGTTTGCCTTGACCTATCATACTCAGAGACGAATATGTGATTCCAGAACCTTTGCGTTTGGGGCTAGGCGGAAAACGGCTTTGGCGCTGAAGTTGTCTCTGAATGTGGAGTTGGTAAGCATGTGAAACCCGCATTTGGAGCATTGGTTTGTGTGCGATACTCAGCAAACTTCATTTCAGTCCAATGCGCTCAATGGGCATTTAGCATAAATGGTGAATACGGGAGTTTCCTTGAGAGCTGCTTGGAAGCCTGACGGTGTGTGACGTTGTTGAGCCAAATGGAGTTGTTCTCCCACAAGAAGCACTCGGCTGATGCTTCTTCAATATGCCCGTACCAACATGCAGTTTTGCCTTGACCTATCATACTCAGAGACGAATATGTGATTCCAGAACCTTTGCATTTGGGGCTAGGCGAAAAACGGCTTTGGCGCTGAAGTTGGTCTCTGAATGTGGAGTTGGTAGCATGTGAAACCCGCCATGTGCAGCATTAGTTTGTGTGCGATACTCAGCAAACTTCATTTCAGTCCAATGCGCTCAATGGGCATTTAGCATAAAGGGTGAAAACGGAGTTTCCTTGAGAGCTGCCTTGTAAGCCTGACGGTGTGTGACGTTGTTGAGCAAATGGAGTTGTTCTCCCACAAGAAGCACTCGGCTGATGCTTCTTCAATATGCCCGTCACCAACATGCAGTGTTGCCTTGACCTATCATACTCAGAGACGAATATGTGATTCCTAGAACCTTTGCGTTTGGGGCTAGGCGAAAACGGCTTTGGCGCTGAAGTTGTCTCTGAATGTGGAGTTGGTAGCATGTGAAACCCGCATGTGGAGCATTGGTTTGTGTGCGATACTCAGCAAACTTCATTTCAGTCCAGTGCGCTCAATGGGCATTTAGCATAAAGGGTGAAAACGGAGTTTCCTTGAGAGCTGCTTGTAAGCCTGACGGTGTGTGACGTTGGTGAGCAAATGGAGTTGTTCTCCCACAAGAAGCACTCGGCTGATGCTTCTTCAATATGCCCATACCAACATGCCGTGTTGCCTTGACCTATCATACTCAGAGACGAATATGTGATTCCAGAACCTTTGCATTTGGGGCTAGGGGGAAAACGGCTTTGGCGCTGAAGTTGTCTCTGAATGTGGAGTTGGTAGCATGTGAAACCCGCATGTGGAGCATTGGTTTGTGTGCGATACTCAGCAAACTTCATTTCAGTCCAATGCGCTCAATGGAGCATTTAGCATAAAGGTGTGAATACGGAGTTTCCTTGAGAGCTGCTTGGAAGCCTGACGGTGTGTGACGTTGTTGAGCCAAATGGAGTTGTTCTCCCACAAGAAGCACTCGGCTGATGCTTCTTCAATATGCCTGTAATAACATGCAGTGTTGCATTGACCTATCATACTCAGAGACGGAATATGTGATTCCAGAACCTTTGCATTTGGGGCTAGGGGAAAACGGCTTTGGCGCTGAAGTTGTCTCTGAATGTGGAGTTGGTAGCATGTGAAACCCGCATGTGGAGCATTGGTTTGTGTGCGATACTCAGCAAACTTCATTTCAGTCCAATGCTGCTCAATGGGCATTTAGCATAAAGGGTGAAAACGGAGTTTCCTTGAGAGCTGCTTGTAAGCCTGACGGTGGTGTGACGTTGTTTGAGCCAAATGGAGTTGTTCTCCCACAAGAAGCACTCGGCTGATGCTTCTTCAATATGCCCGTCACCAAACATGCAGTGTTGCCTTGACCTATCATACTCAGAGACGAATATGTGATTCCAGAACCTTTGCATTTGGGGCTAGGGGAAAACGGCTTTGGCGCTGAAGTTGTCTCTGAATGTGGAGTTGGTAAGCATGTGAAACCCGCATGTGGAGCATTGGTTTGTGTGCGATACTCAGCAAACTTCATTTCAGTCCAATGCGCTCAATGGGCATTTAGCATAAAGGGGTGAAAACGGAGTTTTCCTTGAGAGCTGCTTGTAAGCCTGACGGTTGTGTGACGTTGGTGAGCCAAATGGAGTTGTTCTCCCACAAGAAGCACTCGGCTGATGCTTCTTCAATATGCCCGTACCAACATGCAGTGTTGCCTTGACCTATCATACTCAGAGACGAATATGTGATTCCAGAACCTTTGCGTTTGGGGCTAGGGGGAAAACGGCTTTGGCGCTGAAGTTGTCTCTGAATGTGGAGTTGGTAGCATGTGAAACCCGCATGTGGAGCATTGGTTTGTGTGCGATACTCAGCAAACTTCATTTCAGTCCAATGCGCTCAATGGGCATTTAGCATAAAGGGTGAAAACGGAGTTTTCCTTGAGAGCTGCTTGTAAGCCTGACGGTGTGTGACGTTGGTGAGCCAAATGGAGTTGTTCTCCCCACAAGAAGCACTCGGCTGATGCTTCTTCAATATGCCCGTACCAACATGCAGTGTTGCCTTGACCTATCATACTCAGAGACGAATATGTGATTCCAGAACCTGTTGCGTTTGGGGCTAGGGGGAAACGGACTTTGGCGCTGAAGTTGTCTCTGAATGTGGAGTTGGTAGCATGTGAAACCCGCATGTGCAGCATTAGTTTGTGTGCGATACTCAGCAAACTTCATTTCAGTCCAATGCGCTCAATGGGCATTTAGCATAAAGGGTGAAAACGGAGTTTCCTTGAGAGCTGCTTGTAAGCCTGACGGTGTGTGACGTTGGTGAGCCAAATGGAGTTGTTCTCCCACAAGAAGCACTCGGCTGATGCTTCTTCAATATGCCCCGTCACCAACATGCAAGTGTTGCCTTGACCTATCATACTCAGAGACGAATATGTGATTCCAGAACCTTTGCGTTTGGGGCTAGGCGGAAAACGGCTTTGGCGCTGAAGTTGTCTCTGAATGTGGAGTTGGTAGCATGTGAAACCCGCATTTGGAGCATTGGTTTGTGTGCGATACTCAGCAAACTTCATTTCAGTCTCAATGCGCTCAATGGGCATTTAGCATAAATGGTGAATACGGAGTTTCCTTGAGAGCTGCTTGGAAGCCTGACGGTGTGTGACGTTGTTGAGCCAAATGGAGTTGTTCTCCCACAAGAAGCACTCGGCTGATGCTTCTTCAATATGCCCGTACCAACATGCAGTTTTGCCTTGACCTATCATACTCAGAGACGAATATGTGATTCCAGAACCTTTGCATTTGGGGCTAGGCGAAAACGGCTTTGGCGCTGAAGTTGTCGTCTGAATGTGGAGTTGGTAGCATGTGAAACCCGCATGTGCAGCATTAGTTTGTGTGCGATACTCAGCAAACTTCATTTCAGTCCAATGCGCTCAATGGGCATTTAGCATAAAGGGTGAAAACGGAGTTTCCTTGAGAGCTGCTTGTAAGCCTGACGGTGTGTGACGTTGGTGAGCCAAATGGAGTTGTTCTCCCACAAGAAGCACTCGGCTGATGCTTCTTCAATATGCCCGTCACCAACATGCAGTGTTGCCTTGACCTATCATACTCAGAGACGAATATGTGATTCCAGAACCTTTGCGTTTGGGGCTAGGCGAGAAACGGCTTTGGCGCTGAAGTTGTCTCTGAATGTGGAGTTGGTAGCATGTGAAACCCGCATGTGGAGCATTGGTTTGTGTGCGATACTCAGCAAACTTCATTTCAGTCCAGTGCGCTCAATGGGCATTTAGCATAAAGGGTGAAAACGGAGTTTCCTTGAGAGCTGCTTGTAAGCCTGACGGTGTGTGACGTTGGTGAGCCAAATGGAGTTGTTCTCCCACAAGAAGCACTCGGCTGATGCTTCTTCAATATGCCCATACCAACATGCCGTGTTGCCTTGACCTATCATACTCAGAGACGAATATGTGATTCCAGAACCTTTGCATTTGGGGCTAGGGGAAAACGGCTTTGGCGCTGAAGTTGTCTCTGAATGTGGAGTTGGTAGCATGTGAAACCCCGCATGTGGCAAGCATTGGTTTGTGTGCGATACTCAGCAAACTTCATTTCAGTCCAATGCGCTCAATGGCATTTAGCATAAAGGGTGAATACGGAGTTTCCTTGAGAGCTGCTTGGAAGCCTGACGGTGTGTGACGTTGTTGAGCCAAATGGAGTTGTTCTCCCACAAGAAGCACTCGGCTGATGCTTCTTCAATATGCCTGTAATAACATGCAGTGTTGCCTTGACCTATCATACTCAGAGACGAATATGTGATTCCAGAACCTTTGCATTTGGGGCTAGGGGAAAACGGCTTTGGCGCTGAAGTTGTCTCTGAATGTGGAGTTGGTAGCATGTGAAACCCGCATGTGGAGCATTGGTTTGTGTGCGATACTCAGCAAACTTCATTTCAGTCCAATGCGCTCAATGGGCATTTAGCATAAAGGGTGAAAACGGAGTTTCCTTGAGAGCTGCTTGTAAGCCTGACGGTGTGTGGACGTTGTTGAGCCAAATGGAGTTGTTCTCCCACAAGAAGCACTCGGCTGATGCTTCTTCAATATGCCCGTCACCAACATGCAGTGTTGCCTTGACCTATCATACTCAGAGACGAATATGTGATTCCAGAACCTTTGCATTTGGGGCTAGGGGAAAACGGCTTTGGCGCTGAAGTTGTCTCTGAATGTGGAGTTGGTAGCATGTGAAACCCGCATGTGGAGCATTGGTTTGTGTGCGATACTCAGCAAACTTCATTTCAGTCCAATGCGCTCAATGGGCATTTAGGCATAAAGGGGTGAAAACGGAGTTTTCCTTGAGAGCTGCTTGTAAGCCTGACGGTGTGTGACGTTGTTGAGCCAAATGGAGTTGTTCTCCCCACAAGAAGCACTTGGCTGATGCTTCTTCAATATGCCCGTACCAACATGCAGTGTTGCCTTGACCTATCATACTCAGAGACGAATATGTGATTCCAGAACCTTTGCATTTGGGGCTACGTGAAAACGGCTTTGGCGCTGAAGTTGTCTCTGAATGTGGAGTTGGTAGCATGTGAAAACCCGCATGTGGAGCATTGGTTTGTGTGCCGATGCTCAGCAAACTTCATTTCAGTCCAATGCGCTCAATGGGCATTTAGCATAAAGGGTGAAAACGGAGTTTCCTTGAGAGCTGCTTGGAAGCCTGACGGTGTGTGACGTTGTTGAGCCAAATGGAGTTGTTCTCCCACAAGAAGCACTCGGCTGATGCTTCTTCAATATGCCCGTACCAACATGCAGTTTTGCCTTGACCTATCATACTCAGAGACGAATATGTGATTCCAGAACCTTTGCGTTTCGGCTAGGCGAGAAACGGCTTTGGCGCTGAAGTTGTCTCTGAATGTGGAGTTGGTAGCATGTGAAACCCGCATGTGCAGCATTGGTTTGTGTGCGATACTCAGCAAACTTCATTCAGTCCAATGCGCTCAATGGGCATTTAGCATAAAGGGTGAAAACGGAGTTTCCTTGAGAGCTGCTTGTAAGCCTGACGGTGTGTGTGACGTTGGTGAGCCAAATGGAGTTGTTCTCCCACAAGAAGCACTCGGCTGATGCTTCTTCAATATGCCCGTACCAACATGCAGTGTTGCCTTGACCTATCATACTCAGAGACGAATATGTGATTCCAGAACCTTTGCATTTGGGGGCTAGGGGGGAAAACGGCTTTGGCGCTGAAGTTGTCTCTGAATGTTGGAGTTGGTAGCATGTGAAACCCGCATGTGGAGCATTGTTTGTGTGCGATACTCAGCAAACTTCATTTCAGTCCAATGCGCTCAATGGGCATTTAGCATAAAGGGTGAAAACGGAGTTTCCTTGAGAGCTGCTTGTAAGCCTGACGGTGTGTGACGTTGGTGAGCCAAATGGAGTTGTTCTCCACAAGAAGCACTCGGCTGATGCTTCTTCATATGCCCGTACCAACATGCAGTGTTGCCTTGACCTATCATACTCAGAGACGAATATGTGATTCCAGAACCTTTGCGTTTGGGGCTAGGGGGGAAAACGGCTTTGGCGCTGAAGTTGTCTCTGAAATGTGGAGTTGGTAGCATGTGAAACCCGCATGTGCAGCATTAGTTTGTGTGCGATACTCAGCAAACTTCATTTCAGTCCAATGCGCTCAATGGGCATTTAGCATAAAGGGTGAAAACGGAGTTTCCTTGAGAGCTGCTTGTAAGCCTGACGGTGTGTGACGTTGGTGAGCCAAATGGAGTTGTTCTCCCACAAGAAGCACTCGGCTGATGCTTCTTCAATATGCCCGTCACCAACATGCAGTGTTGCCTTGACCTATCATACTCAGAGACGAATATGTGATTCCAGAACCTTTGCGTTTGGGGCTAGGCGAAAACGGATTTGGCGCTGAAGTTGTCTCTGAATGTGGAGTTGGTAGCATGTGAAACCCGCATGTGGAGCATTGGTTTGTGTGCGATACTCAGCAAACTTCATTTCAGTCCAATGCGCTCAATGGGCATTTAGCATAAAGGGTGAATACGGAGTTTCCTTGAGAGCTGCTTGGAAGCCTGACGGTGTGTGACGTTGTTGAGCCAAATGGAGTTGTTCTCCCCACAAGAAGCACTCGGCTGATGCTTCTTCAATATGCCTGTAATAACATGCAGTGTTGCCTTGACCTATCATACTCAGAGACGAATATGTGATTCCAGAACCTTTGCATTTGGGGCTAGGGGGAAAACGGCTTTGGCGCTGAAGTTGTCTCTGAATGTGGAGTTGGTAGCATGTGAAACCCGCATGTAGAGCATTGGTTTGTGTGCGATACTCAGCAAACTTCATTTCAGTCCAATGCGCTCAATGGGCATTTAGCATAAAGGGTGAATACGGAGTTTCCTTGAGAGCTGCTTGGAAGCCTGACGGTGTGTGACGTTGTTGAGCCAAATGGAGTTGTTCTCCCCACAAGAAGCACTCGGCTGATGCTTCTTCAATATGCCTGTAATAACATGCAGTGTTGCCTTGACCTATCATACTCAGAGACGAATATGTGATTCCAGAACCTTTGCATTTGGGGCTAGGGGGAAAACGGCTTTGGCGCTGAAGTTGTCTCTGAATGTGGAGTTGGTAGCATGTGAAACCCGCATGTGGAGCATTGGTTTGTGTGCGATACTCAGCAAACTTCATTTCAGTCCAATGCGCTCAATGGGCATTTAGCATAAAGGGTGAAAACGGAGTTTCCTTGAGAGCTGCTTGTAAGCCTGACGGTGTGTGACGTTGTTGAGCCAAATGGAGTTGTTCTCCCACAAGAAGCACTCGGCTGATGCTTCTTCAATATGCCCGTACCAACATGCAGTTTTGCCTTGACCTATCATACTCAGAGACGAATATGTGATTCCAGAACCTTTGCGTTTCGGGCTAGGGGGAAAACGGCTTTGGCGCTGAAGTTGTCTCTGAATGTGGAGTTGGTAGCATGTGAAACCCCGCATGTGCAGCATTGGTTTGTGTGCGATACTCAGCAAACTTCATTTCAGTCCAATGCGCTCAATGGGCATTAGCATAAAGGGTGAAAACGGAGTTTCCTTGAGAGCTGCTTGTAAGCCTGACGGTGTGTGACGTTGGTGAGCCAAATGGAGTTGTTCTCCCACAAGAAGCACTCGGCTGATGCTTCTTCAATATGCCCGTCACAAACATGCAGTGTTGCCTTGACCTATCATACTCAGAGACGAATATGTGATTCCAAGAACCTTTGCGTTTGGGGCTAGGCGAAAACGGCTTTGGCGCTGAAGTTGTCTCTGAATGTGGAGTTGGTAGCATGTGAAACCCGCATGTGGAGCATTGGTTTGTGTGCGATACTCAGCAAACTTCATTTCAGTCCAATGCGCTCAATGGGCATTTAGCATAAAGGGTGAAAACGGAGTTTCCTTGAGAGCTGCTTGTAAGCCTGACGGTGATGTGACGTTGGTGAGCCAAATGGAGTTGTTCTCCCACAAGAAGCACTCGGCTGATGCTTCTTCAATATGCCCGTCACCAACATGCAGTGTTGCCTTGACCTATCATACTCAAGAGACGAATATGTGATTCCAGAACCTTTGCGTTTGGGGCTAGGCGGAAAACGGCTTTGGCGCTGAAGTTGTCTCTGAATGTGGAGTTGGTAGCATGTGAAAACCCGCATGTGGAGCATTGGTTTGTGTGCGATACTCAGCAAACTTCATTTCAGTCCAATGCGCTCAATGGGCATTTAGCATAAATGGTGAATACGGAGTTTCCTTGAGAGCTGCTTGGAAGCCTGACGGTGTGTGACGTTGTTGAGCCAAATGGAGTTGTTCTCCCAAAAGAAGCACTCGGCTGATGCTTCTTCAATATGCCTGTAATAACATGCAGTGTTGCCTTGACCTATCATACTCAGAGACGAATATGTGATTCCAGAACCTTTGCATTTGGGGCTAGGGGGAAAACGGCTTTGGCGCTGAAGTTGTCTCTGAATGTGGAGTTGGTAGCATGTGAAAACCCGCATGTGGAGCATTGGTTTGTGTGCGATACTCAGCAAACTTCATTTCAGTCCAATGCGCTCAATGGGCATTTAGCATAAAGGTGAAAACGGAGTTTCCTTGAGAGCTGCTTGTAAGCCTGACGGTGTGTGACGTTGTTGAGCCAAATGGAGTTGTTCTCCCACAAGAAGCACTCGGCTGATGCTTCTTCAATATGCCCGTACCAACATGCAGTGTTGCCTTGACCTATCATACTCAGAGACGAATATGTGATTCCAGAACCTTTGCATTTGGGGCTAGGGGGAAAACGGCTTTGGCGCTGAAGTTGTCTCTGAATGTGGAGTTGGTAGCATGTGAAACCCGCATGTGGAGCATTGGTTTGTGTGCGATACTCAGCAAACTTCATTTCAGTCCAATGCGCTCAATGGGCATTTAGCATAAAGGGTGAAAACGGAGTTTCCTTGAGAGCTGCTTGGAAGCCTGACGGTGTGTGACGTTGTTGAGCCAAATGGAGTTGTTCTCCCACAAGAAGCACTCGGCTGATGCTTCTTCAATATGCCCGTACCAACATGCAGTGTTGCCTTGACCTATCATACTCAGAGACGAATATGTGATTCCAGAACCTTTGCATTTGGGGCTACGTGAAAACGGCTTTGGCGCTGAAGTTGTCTCTGAATGTGGAGTTGGTAGCATGTGAAACCCGCATGTGGAGCATTGGTTTGTGTGCGATACTCAGCAAACTTCATTTCAGTCCAATGCGCTCAATGGGCATTTAGCATAAAGGGTGAAAACGGAGTTTCCTTGAGAGCTGCTTGTAAGCCTGACGGTGTGTGACGTTGTTGAGCCAAATGGAGTTGTTCTCCCACAAGAAGCACTCGGCTGATGCTTCTTCAATATGCCCGTACCAACATGCAGTTTTGCCTTGACCTATCATACTCAGAGACGAATATGTGATTCCAGAACCTTTGCGTTTGGGGCTAGGCGAAAACGGCTTTGGCGCTGAAGTTGTCTCTGAATGTGGAGTTGGTAGCATGTGAAACCCGCATGTGCAGCATTGGTTTGTGTGCGATACTCAGCAAACTTCATTTCAGTCCAATGCGCTCAATGGGCATTTAGCATAAAGGGTGAAAACGGAGTTTCCTTGAGAGCTGCTTGTAAGCCTGACGGTGTGTGACGTTGTTGAGCCAAATGGAGTTGTTCTCCCACAAGAAGCACTCGGCTGATGCTTCTTCAATATGCCCGTCACAAACATGCAGTGTTGCCTTGACCTATCATACTCAGAGACGAATATGTGATTCCAGAACCTTTGCGTTTGGGGCTAGGCGAAAACGGCTTTGGCGCTGAAGTTGTCTCTGAATGTGGAGTTGGTAGCATGTGAAACCCGCATGTGGAGCATTGGTTTGTGTGCGATACTCAGCAAACTTCATTTCAGTCCAATGCGCTCAATGGGCATTTAGCATAAAGGGTGAAAACGGAGTTTCCTTGAGAGCTGCTTGTAAGCCTGACGGTGTGTGACGTTGGTGAGCCAAATGGAGTTGTTCTCCCACAAGAAGCACTCGGCTGATGCTTCTTCAATATGCCCGTCACCAACATGCAGTGTTGCCTTGACCTATCATACTCAGAGACGAATATGTGATTCCAGAACCTTTGCGTTTGGGGCTAGGCGAAAACGGCTTTGGCGCTGAAGTTGTCTCTGAATGTGGAGTTGGTAGCATGTGAAACCCGCATTTGGAGCATTGGTTTGTGTGCGATACTCAGCAAACTTCATTTCAGTCCAATGCGCTCAATGGGCATTTAGCATAAATGGTGAATACGGAGTTTCCTTGAGAGCTGCTTGGAAGCCTGACGGTGTGTGACGTTGTTGAGCCAAATGGAGTTGTTCTCCCACAAGAAGCACTCGGCTGATGCTTCTTCAATATGCCCGTACCAACATGCAGTTTTGCCTTGACCTATCATACTCAGAGACGAATATGTGATTCCAGAACCTTTGCATTTGGGGCTAGGCGAAAACGGCTTTGGCGCTGAAGTTGTCTCTGAATGTGGAGTTGGTAGCATGTGAAACCCGCATGTGCAGCATTAGTTTGTGTGCGATACTCAGCAAACTTCATTTCAGTCCAATGCGCTCAATGGGCATTTAGCATAAAGGGTGAAAACGGAGTTTCCTTGAGAGCTGCTTGGAAGCCTGACGGTGTGTGACGTTGGTGAGCCAAATGGAGTTGTTCTCCCACAAGAAGCACTCGGCTGATGCTTCTTCAATATGCCCGTCACCAACATGCAGTGTTGCCTTGACCTATCATACTCAGAGACGAATATGTGATTCCAGAACCTTTGCGTTTGGGGCTAGGCGAAAACGGCTTTGGCGCTGAAGTTGTCTCTGAATGTGGAGTTGGTAGCATGTGAAACCCGCATGTGGAGCATTGGTTTGTGTGCGATACTCAGCAAACTTCATTTCAGTCCAATGCGCTCAATGGGCATTTAGCATAAATGGTGAATACGGAGTTTCCTTGAGAGCTGCTTGGAAGCCTGACGGTGTGTGACGTTGTTGAGCCAAATGGAGTTGTTCTCCCACAAGAAGCACTCGGCTGATGCTTCTTCAATATGCCTGTAATAACATGCAGTGTTGCCTTGACCTATCATACTCAGAGACGAATATGTGATTCCAGAACCTTTGCATTTGGGGCTAGGGGAAAACGGCTTTGGCGCTGAAGTTGTCTCTGAATGTGGAGTTGGTAGCATGTGAAACCCGCATGTGGAGCATTGGTTTGTGTGCGATACTCAGCAAACTTCATTTCAGTCCAATGCGCTCAATGGGCATTTAGCATAAAGGGTGAATACGGAGTTTCCTTGAGAGCTGCTTGGAAGCCTGACGGTGTGTGACGTTGTTGAGCCAAATGGAGTTGTTCTCCCACAAGAAGCACTCGGCTGATGCTTCTTCAATATGCCTGTAATAACATGCAGTGTTGCCTTGACCTATCATACTCAGAGACGAATATGTGATTCCAGAACCTTTGCATTTGGGGCTAGGGGAAAACGGCTTTGGCGCTGAAGTTGTCTCTGAATGTGGAGTTGGTAGCATGTGAAACCCGCATGTGGAGCATTGGTTTGTGTGCGATACTCAGCAAACTTCATTTCAGTCCAATGCGCTCAATGGGCATTTAGCATAAAGGGTGAAAACGGAGTTTCCTTGAGAGCTGCTTGTAAGCCTGACGGTGTGTGACGTTGTTGAGCCAAATGGAGTTGTTCTCCCACAAGAAGCACTCGGCTGATGCTTCTTCAATATGCCCGTACCAACATGCAGTTTTGCCTTGACCTATCATACTCAGAGACGAATATGTGATTCCAGAACCTTTGCGTTTCGGGCTAGGCGAAAACGGCTTTGGCGCTGAAGTTGTCTCTGAATGTGGAGTTGGTAGCATGTGAAACCCGCATGTGCAGCATTGGTTTGTGTGCGATACTCAGCAAACTTCATTTCAGTCCAATGCGCTCAATGGGCATTTAGCATAAAGGGTGAAAACGGAGTTTCCTTGAGAGCTGCTTGTAAGCCTGACGGTGTGTGACGTTGGTGAGCCAAATGGAGTTGTTCTCCCACAAGAAGCACTCGGCTGATGCTTCTTCAATATGCCCGTCACAAACATGCAGTGTTGCCTTGACCTATCATACTCAGAGACGAATATGTGATTCCAGAACCTTTGCGTTTGGGGCTAGGCGAAAACGGCTTTGGCGCTGAAGTTGTCTCTGAATGTGGAGTTGGTAGCATGTGAAACCCGCATGTGGAGCATTGGTTTGTGTGCGATACTCAGCAAACTTCATTTCAGTCCAATGCGCTCAATGGGCATTTAGCATAAAGGGTGAAAACGGAGTTTCCTTGAGAGCTGCTTGTAAGCCTGACGGTGTGTGACGTTGGTGAGCCAAATGGAGTTGTTCTCCCACAAGAAGCACTCGGCTGATGCTTCTTCAATATGCCCGTCACCAACATGCAGTGTTGCCTTGACCTATCATACTCAGAGACGAATATGTGATTCCAGAACCTTTGCGTTTGGGGCTAGGCGAAAACGGCTTTGGCGCTGAAGTTGTCTCTGAATGTGGAGTTGGTAGCATGTGAAACCCGCATGTGGAGCATTGGTTTGTGTGCGATACTCAGCAAACTTCATTTCAGTCCAATGCGCTCAATGGGCATTTAGCATAAATGGTGAATACGGAGTTTCCTTGAGAGCTGCTTGGAAGCCTGACGGTGTGTGACGTTGTTGAGCCAAATGGAGTTGTTCTCCCACAAGAAGCACTCGGCTGATGCTTCTTCAATATGCCTGTAATAACATGCAGTGTTGCCTTGACCTATCATACTCAGAGACGAATATGTGATTCCAGAACCTTTGCATTTGGGGCTAGGGGAAAACGGCTTTGGCGCTGAAGTTGTCTCTGAATGTGGAGTTGGTAGCATGTGAAACCCGCATGTGGAGCATTGGTTTGTGTGCGATACTCAGCAAACTTCATTTCAGTCCAATGCGCTCAATGGGCATTTAGCATAAAGGGTGAAAACGGAGTTTCCTTGAGAGCTGCTTGTAAGCCTGACGGTGTGTGACGTTGTTGAGCCAAATGGAGTTGTTCTCCCACAAGAAGCACTCGGCTGATGCTTCTTCAATATGCCCGTACCAACATGCAGTGTTGCCTTGACCTATCATACTCAGAGACGAATATGTGATTCCAGAACCTTTGCATTTGGGGCTAGGGGAAAACGGCTTTGGCGCTGAAGTTGTCTCTGAATGTGGAGTTGGTAGCATGTGAAACCCGCATGTGGAGCATTGGTTTGTGTGCGATACTCAGCAAACTTCATTTCAGTCCAATGCGCTCAATGGGCATTTAGCATAAAGGGTGAAAACGGAGTTTCCTTGAGAGCTGCTTGGAAGCCTGACGGTGTGTGACGTTGTTGAGCCAAATGGAGTTGTTCTCCCACAAGAAGCACTCGGCTGATGCTTCTTCAATATGCCCGTACCAACATGCAGTGTTGCCTTGACCTATCATACTCAGAGACGAATATGTGATTCCAGAACCTTTGCATTTGGGGCTACGTGAAAACGGCTTTGGCGCTGAAGTTGTCTCTGAATGTGGAGTTGGTAGCATGTGAAACCCGCATGTGGAGCATTGGTTTGTGTGCGATACTCAGCAAACTTCATTTCAGTCCAATGCGCTCAATGGGCATTTAGCATAAAGGGTGAAAACGGAGTTTCCTTGAGAGCTGCTTGTAAGCCTGACGGTGTGTGACGTTGTTGAGCCAAATGGAGTTGTTCTCCCACAAGAAGCACTCGGCTGATGCTTCTTCAATATGCCCGTACCAACATGCAGTTTTGCCTTGACCTATCATACTCAGAGACGAATATGTGATTCCAGAACCTTTGCGTTTGGGGCTAGGCGAAAACGGCTTTGGCGCTGAAGTTGTCTCTGAATGTGGAGTTGGTAGCATGTGAAACCCGCATGTGCAGCATTGGTTTGTGTGCGATACTCAGCAAACTTCATTTCAGTCCAATGCGCTCAATGGGCATTTAGCATAAAGGGTGAAAACGGAGTTTCCTTGAGAGCTGCTTGTAAGCCTGACGGTGTGTGACGTTGGTGAGCCAAATGGAGTTGTTCTCCCACAAGAAGCACTCGGCTGATGCTTCTTCAATATGCCCGTCACAAACATGCAGTGTTGCCTTGACCTATCATACTCAGAGACGAATATGTGATTCCAGAACCTTTGCGTTTGGGGCTAGGCGAAAACGGCTTTGGCGCTGAAGTTGTCTCTGAATGTGGAGTTGGTAGCATGTGAAACCCGCATGTGGAGCATTGGTTTGTGTGCGATACTCAGCAAACTTCATTTCAGTCCAATGCGCTCAATGGGCATTTAGCATAAAGGGTGAAAACGGAGTTTCCTTGAGAGCTGCTTGTAAGCCTGACGGTGTGTGACGTTGGTGAGCCAAATGGAGTTGTTCTCCCACAAGAAGCACTCGGCTGATGCTTCTTCAATATGCCCGTCACCAACATGCAGTGTTGCCTTGACCTATCATACTCAGAGACGAATATGTGATTCCAGAACCTTTGCGTTTGGGGCTAGGCGAAAACGGCTTTGGCGCTGAAGTTGTCTCTGAATGTGGAGTTGGTAGCATGTGAAACCCGCATTTGGAGCATTGGTTTGTGTGCGATACTCAGCAAACTTCATTTCAGTCCAATGCGCTCAATGGGCATTTAGCATAAATGGTGAATACGGAGTTTCCTTGAGAGCTGCTTGGAAGCCTGACGGTGTGTGACGTTGTTGAGCCAAATGGAGTTGTTCTCCCACAAGAAGCACTCGGCTGATGCTTCTTCAATATGCCCGTACCAACATGCAGTTTTGCCTTGACCTATCATACTCAGAGACGAATATGTGATTCCAGAACCTTTGCATTTGGGGCTAGGCGAAAACGGCTTTGGCGCTGAAGTTGTCTCTGAATGTGGAGTTGGTAGCATGTGAAACCCGCATGTGCAGCATTAGTTTGTGTGCGATACTCAGCAAACTTCATTTCAGTCCAATGCGCTCAATGGGCATTTAGCATAAAGGGTGAAAACGGAGTTTCCTTGAGAGCTGCTTGTAAGCCTGACGGTGTGTGACGTTGGTGAGCCAAATGGAGTTGTTCTCCCACAAGAAGCACTCGGCTGATGCTTCTTCAATATGCCCGTCACCAACATGCAGTGTTGCCTTGACCTATCATACTCAGAGACGAATATGTGATTCCAGAACCTTTGCGTTTGGGGCTAGGCGAAAACGGCTTTGGCGCTGAAGTTGTCTCTGAATGTGGAGTTGGTAGCATGTGAAACCCGCATGTGGAGCATTGGTTTGTGTGCGATACTCAGCAAACTTCATTTCAGTCCAATGCGCTCAATGGGCATTTAGCATAAAGGGTGAAAACGGAGTTTCCTTGAGAGCTGCTTGTAAGCCTGACGGTGTGTGACGTTGGTGAGCCAAATGGAGTTGTTCTCCCACAAGAAGCACTCGGCTGATGCTTCTTCAATATGCCCGTCACCAACATGCAGTGTTGCCTTGACCTATCATACTCAGAGACGAATATGTGATTCCAGAACCTTTGCGTTTGGGGCTAGGCGAAAACGGCTTTGGCGCTGAAGTTGTCTCTGAATGTGGAGTTGGTAGCATGTGAAACCCGCATTTGGAGCATTGGTTTGTGTGCGATACTCAGCAAACTTCATTTCAGTCCAATGCGCTCAATGGGCATTTAGCATAAATGGTGAATACGGAGTTTCCTTGAGAGCTGCTTGGAAGCCTGACGGTGTGTGACGTTGTTGAGCCAAATGGAGTTGTTCTCCCACAAGAAGCACTCGGCTGATGCTTCTTCAATATGCCCGTACCAACATGCAGTTTTGCCTTGACCTATCATACTCAGAGACGAATATGTGATTCCAGAACCTTTGCATTTGGGGCTAGGCGAAAACGGCTTTGGCGCTGAAGTTGTCTCTGAATGTGGAGTTGGTAGCATGTGAAACCCGCATGTGCAGCATTAGTTTGTGTGCGATACTCAGCAAACTTCATTTCAGTCCAATGCGCTCAATGGGCATTTAGCATAAAGGGTGAAAACGGAGTTTCCTTGAGAGCTGCTTGTAAGCCTGACGGTGTGTGACGTTGGTGAGCCAAATGGAGTTGTTCTCCCACAAGAAGCACTCGGCTGATGCTTCTTCAATATGCCCATACCAACATGCCGTGTTGCCTTGACCTATCATACTCAGAGACGAATATGTGATTCCAGAACCTTTGCATTTGGGGCTAGGGGAAAACGGCTTTGGCGCTGAAGTTGTCTCTGAATGTGGAGTTGGTAGCATGTGAAACCCGCATGTGGAGCATTGGTTTGTGTGCGATACTCAGCAAACTTCATTTCAGTCCAATGCGCTCAATGGGCATTTAGCATAAAGGGTGAATACGGAGTTTCCTTGAGAGCTGCTTGGAAGCCTGACGGTGTGTGACGTTGGTGAGCCAAATGGAGTTGTTCTCCCACAAGAAGCACTCGGCTGATGCTTCTTCAATATGCCTGTAATAACATGCAGTGTTGCCTTGACCTATCATACTCAGAGACGAATATGTGATTCCAGAACCTTTGCATTTGGGGCTAGGGGAAAACGGCTTTGGCGCTGAAGTTGTCTCTGAATGTGGAGTTGGTAGCATGTGAAACCCGCATGTGGAGCATTGGTTTGTGTGCGATACTCAGCAAACTTCATTTCAGTCCAATGCGCTCAATGGGCATTTAGCATAAAGGGTGAAAACGGAGTTTCCTTGAGAGCTGCTTGTAAGCCTGACGGTGTGTGACGTTGTTGAGCCAAATGGAGTTGTTCTCCCACAAGAAGCACTCGGCTGATGCTTCTTCAATATGCCCGTCACCAACATGCAGTGTTGCCTTGACCTATCATACTCAGAGACGAATATGTGATTCCAGAACCTTTGCATTTGGGGCTAGGGGAAAACGGCTTTGGCGCTGAAGTTGTCTCTGAATGTGGAGTTGGTAGCATGTGAAACCCGCATGTGGAGCATTGGTTTGTGTGCGATACTCAGCAAACTTCATTTCAGTCCAATGCGCTCAATGGGCATTTAGCATAAAGGGTGAAAACGGAGTTTCCTTGAGAGCTGCTTGTAAGCCTGACGGTGTGTGACGTTGTTGAGCCAAATGGAGTTGTTCTCCCACAAGAAGCACTCGGCTGATGCTTCTTCAATATGCCCGTACCAACATGCAGTGTTGCCTTGACCTATCATACTCAGAGACGAATATGTGATTCCAGAACCTTTGCATTTGGGGCTACGTGAAAACGGCTTTGGCGCTGAAGTTGTCTCTGAATGTGGAGTTGGTAGCATGTGAAACCCGCATGTGGAGCATTGGTTTGTGTGCGATGCTCAGCAAACTTCATTTCAGTCCAATGCGCTCAATGGGCATTTAGCATAAAGGGTGAAAACGGAGTTTCCTTGAGAGCTGCTTGTAAGCCTGACGGTGTGTGACGTTGTTGAGCCAAATGGAGTTGTTCTCCCACAAGAAGCACTCGGCTGATGCTTCTTCAATATGCCCGTACCAACATGCAGTTTTGCCTTGACCTATCATACTCAGAGACGAATATGTGATTCCAGAACCTTTGCGTTTCGGGCTAGGCGAAAACGGCTTTGGCGCTGAAGTTGTCTCTGAATGTGGAGTTGGTAGCATGTGAAACCCGCATGTGCAGCATTGGTTTGTGTGCGATACTCAGCAAACTTCATTTCAGTCCAATGCGCTCAATGGGCATTTAGCATAAAGGGTGAAAACGGAGTTTCCTTGAGAGCTGCTTGTAAGCCTGACGGTGTGTGACGTTGGTGAGCCAAATGGAGTTGTTCTCCCACAAGAAGCACTCGGCTGATGCTTCTTCAATATGCCCGTACCAACATGCAGTGTTGCCTTGACCTATCATACTCAGAGACGAATATGTGATTCCAGAACCTTTGCATTTGGGGCTAGGGGAAAACGGCTTTGGCGCTGAAGTTGTCTCTGAATGTGGAGTTGGTAGCATGTGAAACCCGCATGTGGAGCATTGGTTTGTGTGCGATACTCAGCAAACTTCATTTCAGTCCAATGCGCTCAATGGGCATTTAGCATAAAGGGTGAAAACGGAGTTTCCTTGAGAGCTGCTTGTAAGCCTGACGGTGTGTGACGTTGGTGAGCCAAATGGAGTTGTTCTCCCACAAGAAGCACTCGGCTGATGCTTCTTCAATATGCCCGTACCAACATGCAGTGTTGCCTTGACCTATCATACTCAGAGACGAATATGTGATTCCAGAACCTTTGCGTTTGGGGCTAGGGGAAAACGGCTTTGGCGCTGAAGTTGTCTCTGAATGTGGAGTTGGTAGCATGTGAAACCCGCATGTGCAGCATTAGTTTGTGTGCGATACTCAGCAAACTTCATTTCAGTCCAATGCGCTCAATGGGCATTTAGCATAAAGGGTGAAAACGGAGTTTCCTTGAGAGCTGCTTGTAAGCCTGATGGTGTGTGACGTTGGTGAGCCAAATGGAGTTGTTCTCCCACAAGAAGCACTCGGCTGATGCTTCTTCAATATGCCCGTCACCAACATGCAGTGTTGCCTTGACCTATCATACTCAGAGACGAATATGTGATTCCAGAACCTTTGCGTTTGGGGCTAGGCGAAAACGGATTTGGCGCTGAAGTTGTCTCTGAATGTGGAGTTGGTAGCATGTGAAACCCGCATGTGGAGCATTGGTTTGTGTGCGATACTCAGCAAACTTCATTTCAGTCCAATGCGCTCAATGGGCATTTAGCATAAAGGGTGAATACGGAGTTTCCTTGAGAGCTGCTTGGAAGCCTGACGGTGTGTGACGTTGTTGAGCCAAATGGAGTTGTTCTCCCACAAGAAGCACTCGGCTGATGCTTCTTCAATATGCCTGTAATAACATGCAGTGTTGCCTTGACCTATCATACTCAGAGACGAATATGTGATTCCAGAACCTTTGCATTTGGGGCTAGGGGAAAACGGCTTTGGCGCTGAAGTTGTCTCTGAATGTGGAGTTGGTAGCATGTGAAACCCGCATGTGGAGCATTGGTTTGTGTGCGATACTCAGCAAACTTCATTTCAGTCCAATGCGCTCAATGGGCATTTAGCATAAAGGGTGAATACGGAGTTTCCTTGAGAGCTGCTTGTAAGCCTGACGGTGTGTGACGTTGTTGAGCCAAATGGAGTTGTTCTCCCACAAGAAGCACTCGGCTGATGCTTCTTCAATATGCCTGTAATAACATGCAGTGTTGCCTTGACCTATCATACTCAGAGACGAATATGTGATTCCAGAACCTTTGCATTTGGGGCTAGGGGAAAACGGCTTTGGCGCTGAAGTTGTCTCTGAATGTGGAGTTGGTAGCATGTGAAACCCGCATGTGGAGCATTGGTTTGTGTGCGATACTCAGCAAACTTCATTTCAGTCCAATGCGCTCAATGGGCATTTAGCATAAAGGGTGAAAACGGAGTTTCCTTGAGAGCTGCTTGTAAGCCTGACGGTGTGTGACGTTGTTGAGCCAAATGGAGTTGTTCTCCCACAAGAAGCACTCGGCTGATGCTTCTTCAATATGCCCGTACCAACATGCAGTTTTGCCTTGACCTATCATACTCAGAGACGAATATGTGATTCCAGAACCTTTGCGTTTCGGGCTAGGCGAAAACGGCTTTGGCGCTGAAGTTGTCTCTGAATGTGGAGTTGGTAGCATGTGAAACCCGCATGTGCAGCATTGGTTTGTGTGCGATACTCAGCAAACTTCATTTCAGTCCAATGCGCTCAATGGGCATTTAGCATTAAGGGTGAAAACGGAGTTTCCTTGAGAGCTGCTTGTAAGCCTGACGGTGTGTGACGTTGGTGAGCCAAATGGAGTTGTTCTCCCACAAGAAGCACTCGGCTGATGCTTCTTCAATATGCCCGTCACCAACATGCAGTGTTGCCTTGACCTATCATACTCAGAGACGAATATGTGATTCCAGAACCTTTGCGTTTGGGGCTAGGCGAAAACGGCTTTGGCGCTGAAGTTGTCTCTGAATGTGGAGTTGGTAGCATGTGAAACCCGCATTTGGAGCATTGGTTTGTGTGCGATACTCAGCAAACTTCATTTCAGTCCAATGCGCTCAATGGGCATTTAGCATAAATGGTGAATACGGAGTTTCCTTGAGAGCTGCTTGGAAGCCTGACGGTGTGTGACGTTGTTGAGCCAAATGGAGTTGTTCTCCCAAAAGAAGCACTCGGCTGATGCTTCTTCAATATGCCTGTAATAACATGCAGTGTTGCCTTGACCTATCATACTCAGAGACGAATATGTGATTCCAGAACCTTTGCATTTGGGGCTAGGGGAAAACGGCTTTGGCGCTGAAGTTGTCTCTGAATGTGGAGTTGGTAGCATGTGAAACCCGCATGTGCAGCATTGGTTTGTGTGCGATACTCAGCAAACTTCATTTCAGTCCAATGCGCTCAATGGGCATTTAGCATAAAGGGTGAAAACGGAGTTTCCTTGAGAGCTGCTTGTAAGCCTGACGGTGTGTGACGTTGGTGAGCCAAATGGAGTTGTTCTCCCACAAGAAGCACTCGGCTGATGCTTCTTCAATATGCCCGTACCAACATGCAGTGTTGCCTTGACCTATCATACTCAGAGACGAATATGTGATTCCAGAACCTTTGCGTTTGGGGCTAGGCGAAAACGGCTTTGGCGCTGAAGTTGTCTCTGAATGTGGAGTTGGTAGCATGTGAAACCCGCATGTGCAGCATTAGTTTGTGTGCGATACTCAGCAAACTTCATTTCAGTCCAATGCGCTCAATGGGCATTTAGCATAAAGGGTGAAAACGGAGTTTCCTTGAGAGCTGCTTGTAAGCCTGACGGTGTGTGACGTTGGTGAGCCAAATGGAGTTGTTCTCCCACAAGAAGCACTCGGCTGATGCTTCTTCAATATGCCCGTCACCAACATGCAGTGTTGCCTTGACCTATCATACTCAGAGACGAATATGTGATTCCAGAACCTTTGCGTTTGGGGCTAGGCGAAAACGGATTTGGCGCTGAAGTTGTCTCTGAATGTGGAGTTGGTAGCATGTGAAACCCGCATGTGGAGCATTGGTTTGTGTGCGATACTCAGCAAACTTCCTTTCAGTCCAATGCGCTCAATGGGCATTTAACATAAAGGGTGAAAACGGAGTTTCCTTGAGAGCTGCTTGGAAGCCTGACGGTGTGTGACGTTGTTGAGCCAAATGGAGTTGTTCTCCCACAAGAAGCACTCGGCTGATGCTTCTTCAATATGCCTGTAATAACATGCAGTGTTGCCTTGACCTATCATACTCAGAGACGAATATGTGATTCCAGAACCTTTGCATTTGGGGCTAGGGGAAAACGGCTTTGGCGCTGAAGTTGTCTCTGAATGTGGAGTTGGTAGCATGTGAAACCCGCATGTGGAGCATTGGTTTGTGTGCGATACTCAGCAAACTTCATTTCAGTCCAATGCGCTCAATGGGCATTTAGCATAAAGGGTGAAAACGGAGTTTCCTTGAGAGCTGCTTGGAAGCCTGACGGTGTGTGACGTTGTTGAGCCAAATGGAGTTGTTCTCCCACAAGAAGCACTCGGCTGATGCTTCTTCAATATGCCCGTACCAACATGCAGTGTTGCCTTGACCTATCATACTCAGAGACGAATATGTGATTCCAGAACCTTTGCATTTGGGGCTAGGGGAAAACGGCTTTGGCGCTGAAGTTGTCTCTGAATGTGGAGTTGGTAGCATGTGAAACCCGCATGTGGAGCATTGGTTTGTGTGCGATACTCAGCAAACTTCATTTCAGTCCAATGCGCTCAATGGGCATTTAGCATAAAGGGTGAAAACGGAGTTTCCTTGAGAGCTGCTTGTAAGCCTGACGGTGTGTGACGTTGGTGAGCCAAATGGAGTTGTTCTCCCACAAGAAGCACTCGGCTGATGCTTCTTCAATATGCCCGTCACAAACATGCAGTGTTGCCTTGACCTATCATACTCAGAGACGAATATGTGATTCCAGAACCTTTGCGTTTGGGGCTAGGCGAAAACGGCTTTGGCGCTGAAGTTGTCTCTGAATGTGGAGTTGGTAGCATGTGAAACCCGCATGTGCAGCATTGGTTTGTGTGCGATACTCAGCAAACTTCATTTCAGTCCAATGCGCTCAATGGGCATTTAGCATAAAGGGTGAAAACGGAGTTTCCTTGAGAGCTGCTTGTAAGCCTGACGGTGTGTGACGTTGGTGAGCCAAATGGAGTTGTTCTCCCACAAGAAGCACTCGGCTGATGCTTCTTCAATATGCCCGTCACCAACATGCAGTGTTGCCTTGACCTATCATACTCAGAGACGAATATGTGATTCCAGAACCTTTGCGTTTGGGGCTAGGCGAAAACGGATTTGGCGCTGAAGTTGTCTCTGAATGTGGAGTTGGTAGCATGTGAAACCCGCATGTGGAGCATTGGTTTGTGTGCGATACTCAGCAAACTTCATTTCAGTCCAATGCGCTCAATGGGCATTTAGCATAAAGGGTGAAAACGGAGTTTCCTTGAGAGCTGCTTGGAAGCCTGACGGTGTGTGGCGTTGGTGAGCCAAATGGAGTTGTTCTCCCACAAGAAGCACTCGGCTGATGCTTCTTCAATATGCCTGTACCAACATGCAGTGTTGCCTTGACCTATCATACTCAGAGACGAATATGTGATTCCAGAACCTTTGCATTTGGGGCTAGGGGAAAACGGCTTTGGCGCTGAAGTTGTCTCTGAATGTGGAGTTGGTAGCATGTGAAACCCGCATGTGGAGCATTGGTTTGTGTGCGATACTCAGCAAAATTCATTTCAGTCCAATGCGCTCAATGGGCATTTAGCATAAAGGGTGAAAACGGAGTTTCCTTGAGAGCTGCTTGTAAGCCTGATGGTGTGTGACGTTGGTGAGCCAAATGGAGTTGTTCTCCCACAAGAAGCACTCGGCTGATGCTTCTTCAATATGCCCGTCACCAACATGCAGTGTTGCCTTGACCTATCATACTCAGAGACGAATATGTGATTCCAGAACCTTTGCGTTTGGGGCTAGGGGAAAACGGCTTTGGCGCTGAAGTTGTCTCTGAATGTGGAGTTGGTAGCATGTGAAACCCGCATGTGGAGCATTGGTTTGTGTGCGATACTCAGCAAACTTCATTTCAGTCCAATGCGCTCAATGGGCATTTAGCATAAAGGGTGAATACGGAGTTTCCTTGAGAGCTGCTTGGAAGCCTGACGGTGTGTGACGTTGTTGAGCCAAATGGAGTTGTTCTCCCACAAGAAGCACTCGGCTGATGCTTCTTCAATATGCCTGTAATAACATGCAGTGTTGCCTTGACCTATCATACTCAGAGACGAATATGTGATTCCAGAACCTTTGCATTTGGGGCTAGGGGAAAACGGCTTTGGCGCTGAAGTTGTCTCTGAATGTGGAGTTGGTAGCATGTGAAACCCGCATGTGGAGCATTGGTTTGTGTGCGATACTCAGCAAACTTCATTTCAGTCCAATGCGCTCAATGGGCATTTAGCATAAAGGGTGAAAACGGAGTTTCCTTGAGAGCTGCTTGTAAGCCTGACGGTGTGTGACGTTGTTGAGCCAAATGGAGTTGTTCTCCCACAAGAAGCACTCGGCTGATGCTTCTTCAATATGCCCGTACCAACATGCAGTGTTGCCTTGACCTATCATACTCAGAGACGAATATGTGATTCCAGAACCTTTGCATTTGGGGCTAGGGGAAAACGGCTTTGGCGCTGAAGTTGTCTCTGAATGTGGAGTTGGTAGCATGTGAAACCCGCATGTGGAGCATTGGTTTGTGTGCGATACTCAGCAAACTTCATTTCAGTCCAATGCGCTCAATGGGCATTTAGCATAAAGGGTGAAAACGGAGTTTCCTTGAGAGCTGCTTGGAAGCCTGACGGTGTGTGACGTTGGTGAGCCAAATGGAGTTGTTCTCCCACAAGAAGCACTCGGCTGATGCTTCTTCAATATGCCCGTACCAACATGCAGTGTTGCCTTGACCTATCATACTCAGAGACGAATATGTGATTCCAGAACCTTTGCATTTGGGGCTAGGGGAAAACGGCTTTGGCGCTGAAGTTGTCTCTGAATGTGGAGTTGGTAGCATGTGAAACCCGCATGTGGAGCATTGGTTTGTGTGCGATACTCAGCAAACTTCATTTCAGTCCAATGCGCTCAATGGGCATTTAGCATAAAGGGTGAAAACGGAGTTTCCTTGAGAGCTGCTTGTAAGCCTGACGGTGTGTGACGTTGTTGAGCCAAATGGAGTTGTTCTCCCACAAGAAGCACTCGGCTGATGCTTCTTCAATATGCCCGTACCAACATGCAGTTTTGCCTTGACCTATCATACTCAGAGACGAATATGTGATTCCAGAACCTTTGCATTTGGGGCTAGGCGAAAACGGCTTTGGCGCTGAAGTTGTCTCTGAATGTGGAGTTGGTAGCATGTGAAACCCGCATGTGCAGCATTGGTTTGTGTGCGATACTCAGCAAACTTCATTTCAGTCCAATGCGCTCAATGGGCATTTAGCATAAAGGGTGAAAACGGAGTTTCCTTGAGAGCTGCTTGTAAGCCTGACGGTGTGTGACGTTGGTGAGCCAAATGGAGTTGTTCTCCCACAAGAAGCACTCGGCTGATGCTTCTTCAATATGCCCGTCACAAACATGCAGTGTTGCCTTGACCTATCATACTCAGAGACGAATATGTGATTCCAGAACCTTTGCGTTTGGGGCTAGGCGAAAACGGCTTTGGCGCTGAAGTTGTCTCTGAATGTGGAGTTGGTAGCATGTGAAACCCGCATGTGGAGCATTGGTTTGTGTGCGATACTCAGCAAACTTCATTTCAGTCCAATGCGCTCAATGGGCATTTAGCATAAAGGGTGAAAACGGAGTTTCCTTGAGAGCTGCTTGTAAGCCTGACGGTGTGTGACGTTGGTGAGCCAAATGGAGTTGTTCTCCCACAAGAAGCACTCGGCTGATGCTTCTTCAATATGCCCGTCACCAACATGCAGTGTTGCCTTGACCTATCATACTCAGAGACGAATATGTGATTCCAGAACCTTTGCGTTTGGGGCTAGGCGAAAACGGCTTTGGCGCTGAAGTTGTCTCTGAATGTGGAGTTGGTAGCATGTGAAACCCGCATGTGGAGCATTGGTTTGTGTGCGATACTCAGCAAACTTCATTTCAGTCCAATGCGCTCAATGGGCATTTAGCATAAATGGTGAAAACGGAGTTTCCTTGAGAGCTGCTTGGAAGCCTGACGGTGTGTGACGTTGTTGAGCCAAATGGAGTTGTTCTCCCACAAGAAGCACTCGGCTGATGCTTCTTCAATATGCCTGTAATAACATGCAGTGTTGCCTTGACCTATCATACTCAGAGACGAATATGTGATTCCAGAACCTTTGCATTTGGGGCTAGGGGAAAACGGCTTTGGCGCTGAAGTTGTCTCTGAATGTGGAGTTGGTAGCATGTGAAACCCGCATGTGCAACATTGGTTTGTGTGCGATACTCAGCAAACTTCATTTCAGTCCAATGCACTCAATGGGCATTTAGCATAAAGGGTGAAAACGGAGTTTCCTTGAGAGCTGCTTGTAAGCCTGACGGTGTGTGACGTTGGTGAGCCAAATGGAGTTGTTCTCCCACAAGAAGCACTAGGCTGATGCTTCTTCAATATGCCCGTCACCAACATGCAGTGTTGCCTTGACCTATCATACTCAGAGACGAATATGTGATTCCAGAACCTTTGCGTTTGGGGGCTAGGGGAAAACGGCTTTGGCGCTGAAGTTGTCTCTGAATGTGGAGTTGGTAGCATGTGAAACCCGCATGTGGAGCATTGGTTTGTGTGCGATACTCAGCAAACTTCATTTCAGTCCAATGCACTCAATGGGCATTTAGCATAAAGGGTGAAAACGGAGTTTCCTTGAGAGCTGCTTGGAAGCCTGACGGTGTGTGACGTTGGTGAGCCAAATGGAGTTGTTCTCCCACAAGAAGCACTCGGCTGATGCTTCTTCAATATGCCTGTACCAACATGCAGTGTTGCCTTGACCTATCATACTCAGAGACGAATATGTGATTCCAGAACCTTTGCATTTGGGGCTAGGGGAAAACGGCTTTGGCGCTGAAGTTGTCTCTGAATGTGGAGTTGGTAGCATGTGAAACCCGCATGTGGAGCATTGGTTTGTGTGCGATACTCAGCAAACTTCATTTCAGTCCAATGCGCTCAATGGGCATTTAGCATAAAGGGTGAATACGGAGTTTCCTTGAGAGCTGCTTGTAAGCCTGATGGTGTGTGACGTTGGTGAGCCAAATGGAGTTGTTCTCCCACAAGAAGCACTCGGCTGATGCTTCTTCAATATGCCCATACCAACATGCCGTGTTGCCTTGACCTATCATACTCAGAGACGAATATGTGATTCCAGAACCTTTGCATTTGGGGCTAGGCGAAAACGGCTTTGGCGCTGAAGTTGTCTCTGAATGTGGAGTTGGTAGCATGTGAAACCCGCATGTGGAGCATTGGTTTGTGTGCGATACTCAGCAAACTTCATTTCAGTCCAATGCGCTCAATGGGCATTTTAGCATAAAGGGTGAAAACGGAGTTTCCTTGAGAGCTGCTTGGAAGCCTGACGGTGTGTGACGTTGGTGAGCCAAATGGAGTTGTTCCCCCCCCAAGAAGCACTCGGCTGATGCTTCTTCAATATGCCCGTCACCAACATGCAGTGTTGCCTTGACCTATCATACTCAGAGACGAATATGTGATTCCAGAACCTTTGCGTTTGGGGCTAGGGGAAAACGGCTTTGGCGCTGAAGTTGTCTCTGAATGTGGAGTTGGTAGCATGTGAAACCCGCATGTGGAGCATTGGTTTGTGTGCGATACTCAGCAAACTTCATTTCAGTCCCAATGCGCTCAATGGGCATTTAACATAAAGGGTGAAAACGGAGTTTCCTTGAGAGCTGCTTGTAAGCCTGACGGTGTGTGACGTTGTTGAGCCAAATGGAGTTGTTCTCCCACAAGAAGCACTCGGCTGATGCTTCTTCAATATGCCTGTAATAACATGCAGTGTTGCCTTGACCTATCATACTCAGAGACGAATATGTGATTCCAGAACCTTTGCATTTGGGGCTAGGGGAAAACGGCTTTGGCGCTGAAGTTGTCTCTGAATGTGGAGTTGGTAGCATGTGAAACCCGCATGTGGAGCATTGGTTTGTGTGCGATACTCAGCAAACTTCATTTCAGTCCAGTGCGCTCAATGGGCATTTAGCATAAAGGGTGAAAACGGAGTTTCCTTGAGAGCTGCTTGTAAGCCTGACGGTGTGTGACGTTGTTGAGCCAAATGGAGTTGTTCTCCCACAAGAAGCACTCGGCTGATGCTTCTTCAATATGCCTGTAATAACATGCAGTGTTGCCTTGACCTATCATACTCAGAGACGAATATGTGATTCCAGAACCTTTGCATTTGGGGCTAGGCGAAAACGGCTTTGGCGCTGAAGTTGTCTCTGAATGTGGAGTTGGTAGCATGTGAAACCCGCATGTGCAGCATTGGTTTGTGTGCGATACTCAGCAAACTTCATTTCAGTCCAATGCGCTCAATGGGCATTTAGCATAAAGGGTGAAAACGGAGTTTCCTTGAGAGCTGCTTGGAAGCCTGACGGTGTGTGACGTTGTTGAGCCAAATGGAGTTGTTCTCCCACAAGAAGCACTCGGCTGATGCTTCTTCAATATGCCCGTCACCAACATGCAGTGTTGCCTTGACCTATCATACTCAGGAGATGAATATGTGATTCCAGAACCTTTGCATTTGGGGCTAGGGGAAAACGGCTTTGGCGCTGAAGTTGTCTCTGAATGTGGAGTTGGTAGCATGTGAAACCCGCATGTGGAGCATTGGTTTGTGTGCGATACTCAGCAAACTTCATTTCAGTCCAATGCGCTCAATGGGCATTTAACATAAAGGGTGAAAACGGAGTTTCCTTGAGAGCTGCTTGGACGCCTGACGGTGTGTGACGTTGTTGAGCCAAATGGAGTTGTTCTCCCACAAGAAGCACTCGGCTGATGCTTCTTCAATATGCCTGTAATAACATGCAGTGTTGCCTTGACCTATCATACTCAGAGACGAATATGTGATTCCAGAACCTTTGCATTTGGGGCTAGGGGAAAACGGCTTTGGCGCTGAAGTTGTCTCTGAATGTGGCGTTGGTAGCATGTGAAACCCGCATGTGGAGCATTGGTTTGTGTGCGATACTCAGCAAACTTCATTTCAGTCCAATGTGCTCAATGGGCATTTAGCATAAAGGGTGAAAACGGAGTTTCCTTGAGAGCTGCTTGTAAGCCTGATGGTGTGTGACGTTGTTGAGCCAAATGGAGTTGTTCTCCCACAAGAAGCACTCGGCTGATGCTTCTTCAATATGCCTGTAATAACATGCAGTGTTGCCTTGACCTATCATACTCAGAGACGAATATGTGATTCCAGAACCTTTGCGTTTGAGGCTAGGGGAAAACGGCTTTGGCGCTGAAGTTGTCTCTGAATGTGGAGTTGGTAGCATGTGAAACCCGCATGTGGAGCATTGGTTTGTGTGCGATACTCAGCAAACTTCATTTCAGTCCAATGCGCTCAATGGGCATTTAGCATAAAGGGTGAAAACGGAGTTTCCTTGAGAGCTGCTTGTAAGCCTGACGGTGTGTGACGTTGTTGAGCCAAATGGAGTTGTTCTCCCACAAGAAGCACTCGGCTGATGCTTCTTCAATATGCCTGTAATAACATGCAGTGTTGCCTTGACCTATCATACTCAGAGACGAATATGTGATTCCAGAACCTTTGCATTTGGGGCTAGGGGAAAACGGCTTTGGCGCTGAAGTTGTCTCTGAATGTGGAGTTGGTAGCATGTGAAACCCGCATGTGGAGCATTGGTTTGTGTGCGATACTCAGCAAACTTCATTTCAGTCCAATGCGCTCAATGGGCATTTAGCATAAAGGGTGAATACGGAGTTTCCTTGAGAGCTGCTTGTAAGCCTAACGGTGTGTGACGTTGGTGAGCCAAATGGAGTTGTTCTCCCACAAGAAGCACTCGGCTGATGCTTCTTCAATATGCCCGTCACCAACATGCAGTGTTGCCTTGACCTATCATACTCAGAGACGAATATGTGATTCCAGAACCTTTGCATTTGGGGCTAGGCGAAAACGGCTTTGGCGCTGAAGTTGTCTCTGAATGTGGAGTTGGTAGCATGTGAAACCCGCATGTGGAGCATTGGTTTGTGTGCGATACTCAGCAAACTTCATTTCAGTCCAATGCGCTCAATGGGCATTTAGCATAAAGGGTGAAAACGGAGTTTCCTTGAGAGCTGCTTGTAAGCCTGACGGTGTGTGACGTTGGTGAGCCAAATGGAGTTGTTCTCCCACAAGAAGCACTCGGCTGATGCTTCTTCAATATGCCCGTCACCAACATGCAGTGTTGCCTTGACCTATCATACTCAGAGACGAATATGTGATTCCAGAACCTTTGCATTTGGGGCTAGGCGAAAACGGCTTTGGCGCTGAAGTTGTCTCTGAATGTGGAGTTGGTAGCATGTGAAACCCGCATGTGGAGCATTGGTTTGTGTGCGATACTCAGCAAACTTCATTTCAGTCCAATGCGCTCAATGGGCATTTAGCATAAATGGTGAATACGGAGTTTCCTTGAGAGCTGCTTGGAAGCCTGACGGTGTGTGACGTTGGTGAGCCAAATGGAGTTGTTCTCCCACAAGAAGCACTCGGCTGATGCTTCTTCAATATGCCTGTAATAACATGCAGTGTTGCCTTGACCTATCATACTCAGAGACGAATATGTGATTCCAGAACCTTTGCATTTGGGGCTAGGGGAAAACGGCTTTGGCGCTGAAGTTGTCTCTGAATGTGGAGTTGGTAGCATGTGAAACCCGCATGTGCAACATTGGTTTGTGTGCGATACTCAGCAAACTTCATTTCAGTCCAATGCACTCAATGGGCATTTAGCATAAAGGGTGAAAACGGAGTTTCCTTGAGAGCTGCTTGTAAGCCTGACGGTGTGTGACGTTGGTGAGCCAAATGGAGTTGTTCTCCCACAAGAAGCACTAGGCTGATGCTTCTTCAATATGCCCGTACCAACATGCAGTGTTGCCTTGACCTATCATACTCAGAGACGAATATGTGATTCCAGAACCTTTGCGTTTGGGGCTAGGGGAAAACGGCTTTGGCGCTGAAGTTGTCTCTGAATGTGGAGTTGGTAGCATGTGAAACCCGCATGTGGAGCATTGGTTTGTGTGCGATACTCAGCAAACTTCATTTCAGTCCAATGCGCTCAATGGGCATTTAGCATAAAGGGTGAAAACGGAGTTTCCTTGAGAGCTGCTTGGAAGCCTGACGGTGTGTGACGTTGGTGAGCCAAATGGAGTTGTTCTCCCACAAGAAGCACTCGGCTGATGCTTCTTCAATATGCCTGTACCAACATGCAGTGTTGCCTTGACCTATCATACTCAGAGACGAATATGTGATTCCAGAACCTTTGCATTTGGGGCTAGGGGAAAACGGCTTTGGCGCTGAAGTTGTCTCTGAATGTGGAGTTGGTAGCATGTGAAACCCGCATGTGGAGCATTGGTTTGTGTGCGATACTCAGCAAACTTCATTTCAGTCCAGTGCGCTCAATGGGCATTTAGCATAAAGGGTGAATACGGAGTTTCCTTGAGAGCTGCTTGTAAGCCTGATGGTGTGTGACGTTGGTGAGCCAAATGGAGTTGTTCTCCCACAAGAAGCACTCGGCTGATGCTTCTTCAATATGCCCATACCAACATGCCGTGTTGCCTTGACCTATCATACTCAGAGACGAATATGTGATTCCAGAACCTTTGCATTTGGGGCTAGGCGAAAACGGCTTTGGCGCTGAAGTTGTCTCTGAATGTGGAGTTGGTAGCATGTGAAACCCGCATGTGGAGCATTGGTTTGTGTGCCATACTCAGCAAACTTCATTTCAGTCCAATGCGCTCAATGGGCATTTAGCATAAAGGGTGAAAACGGAGTTTCCTTGAGAGCTGCTTGGAAGCCTGACGGTGTGTGACGTTGGTGAGCCAAATGGAGTTGTTCCCCCCCAAGAAGCACTCGGCTGATGCTTCTTCAATATGCCCGTCACCAACATGCAGTGTTGCCTTGACCTATCATACTCAGAGACGAATATGTGATTCCAGAACCTTTGCATTTGGGGCTAGGGGAAAACGGCTTTGGCGCTGAAGTTGTCTCTGAATGTGGAGTTGGTAGCATGTGAAACCCGCATGTGGAGCATTGGTTTGTGTGCGATACTCAGCAAACTTCATTTCAGTCCAATGCGCTCAATGGGCATTTAACATAAAGGGTGAAAACGGAGTTTCCTTGAGAGCTGCTTGGAAGCCTGACGGTGTGTGACGTTGTTGAGCCAAATGGAGTTGTTCTCCCACAAGAAGCACTCGGCTGATGCTTCTTCAATATGCCTGTAATAACATGCAGTGTTGCCTTGACCTATCATACTCAGAGACGAATATGTGATTCCAGAACCTTTGCATTTGGGGCTAGGGGAAAACGGCTTTGGCGCTGAAGTTGTCTCTGAATGTGGAGTTGGTAGCATGTGAAACCCGCATGTGGAGCATTGGTTTGTGTGCGATACTCAGCAAACTTCATTTCAGTCCAGTGCGCTCAATGGGCATTTAGCATAAAGGGTGAAAACGGAGTTTCCTTGAGAGCTGCTTGTAAGCCTGACGGTGTGTGACGTTGTTGAGCCAAATGGAGTTGTTCTCCCACAAGAAGCACTCGGCTGATGCTTCTTCAATATGCCTGTAATAACATGCAGTGTTGCCTTGACCTATCATACTCAGAGACGAATATGTGATTCCAGAACCTTTGCATTTGGGGCTAGGCGAAAACGGCTTTGGCGCTGAAGTTGTCTCTGAATGTGGAGTTGGTAGCATGTGAAACCCGCATGTGGAGCATTGGTTTGTGTGCGATACTCAGCAAACTTCATTTCAGTCCAATGCGCTCAATGGGCATTTAGCATAAAGGGTGAAAACGGAGTTTCCTTGAGAGCTGCTTGGAAGCCTGACGGTGTGTGACGTTGTTGAGCCAAATGGAGTTGTTCTCCCACAAGAAGCACTCGGCTGATGCTTCTTCAATATGCCCGTCACCAACATGCAGTGTTGCCTTGACCTATCATACTCAGAGATGAATATGTGATTCCAGAACCTTTGCATTTGGGGCTAGGGGAAAACGGCTTTGGCGCTGAAGTTGTCTCTGAATGTGGAGTTGGTAGCATGTGAAACCCGCATGTGGAGCATTGGTTTGTGTGCGATACTCAGCAAACTTCATTTCAGTCCAATGCGCTCAATGGGCATTTAACATAAAGGGTGAAAACGGAGTTTCCTTGAGAGCTGCTTGGACGCCTGACGGTGTTTGACGTTGTTGAGCCAAATGGAGTTGTTCTCCCACAAGAAGCACTCGGCTGATGCTTCTTCAATATGCCTGTAATAACATGCAGTGTTGCCTTGACCTATCATACTCAGAGACGAATATGTGATTCCAGAACCTTTGCATTTGGGGCTAGGGGAAAACGGCTTTGGCGCTGAAGTTGTCTCTGAATGTGGAGTTGGTAGCATGTGAAACCCGCATGTGGAGCATTGGTTTGTGTGCGATACTCAGCAAACTTCATTTCAGTCCAATGCGCTCAATGGGCATTTAGCATAAAGGGTGAAAACGGAGTTTCCTTGAGAGCTGCTTGTAAGCCTGATGGTGTGTGACGTTGGTGAGCCAAATGGAGTTGTTCTCCCACAAGAAGCACTCGGCTGATGCTTCTTCAATATGCCCGTCACCAACATGCAGTGTTGCCTTGACCTATCATACTCAGAGACGAATATGTGATTCCAGAACCTTTGCGTTTGGGGCTAGGGGAAAACGGCTTTGGCGCTGAAGTTGTCTCTGAATGTGGAGTTGGTAGCATGTGAAACCCGCATGTGGAGCATTGGTTTGTGTGCGATACTCAGCAAACTTCATTTCAGTCCAATGCGCTCAATGGGCATTTAGCATAAAGGGTGAAAACGGAGTTTCCTTGAGAGCTGCTTGTAAGCCTGACGGTGTGTGACGTTGTTGAGCCAAATGGAGTTGTTCTCCCACAAGAAGCACTCGGCTGATGCTTCTTCAATATGCCTGTAATAACATGCAGTGTTGCCTTGACCTATCATACTCAGAGACGAATATGTGATTCCAGAACCTTTGCGTTTGGGGCTAGGGGAAAACGGCTTTGGCGCTGAAGTTGTCTCTGAATGTGGAGTTGGTAGCATGTGAAACCCGCATGTGGAGCATTGGTTTGTGTGCGATACTCAGCAAACTTCATTTCAGTCCAATGCGCTCAATGGGCATTTAGCATAAAGGGTGAAAACGGAGTTTCCTTGAGAGCTGCTTGTAAGCCTAACGGTGTGTGACGTTGGTGAGCCAAATGGAGTTGTTCTCCCACAAGAAGCACTCGGCTGATGCTTCTTCAATATGCCCGTCACCAACATGCAGTGTTGCCTTGACCTATCATACTCAGAGACGAATATGTGATTCCAGAACCTTTGCATTTGGGGCTAGGCGAAAACGGCTTTGGCGCTGAAGTTGTCTCTGAATGTGGAGTTGGTAGCATGTGAAACCCGCATGTGGAGCATTGGTTTGTGTGCGATACTCAGCAAACTTCATTTCAGTCCAATGCGCTCAATGGGCATTTAGCATAAAGGGTGAAAACGGAGTTTCCTTGAGAGCTGCTTGTAAGCCTGACGGTGTGTGACGTTGGTGAGCCAAATGGAGTTGTTCTCCCACAAGAAGCACTCGGCTGATGCTTCTTCAATATGCCCGTCACCAACATGCAGTGTTGCCTTGACCTATCATACTCAGAGACGAATATGTGATTCCAGAACCTTTGCATTTGGGGCTAGGCGAAAACGGCTTTGGCGCTGAAGTTGTCTCTGAATGTGGAGTTGGTAGCATGTGAAACCCGCATGTGGAGCATTGGTTTGTGTGCGATACTCAGCAAACTTCATTTCAGTCCAATGCGCTCAATGGGCATTTAGCATAAAGGGTGAAAACGGAGTTTCCTTGAGAGCTGCTTGTAAGCCTGACGGTGTGTGACGTTGGTGAGCCAAATGGAGTTGTTCTCCCACAAGAAGCACTCGGCTGATGCTTCTTCAATATGCCCGTACCAACATGCAGTGCTGCCTTGACCTATCATACTCAGAGACGAATATGTGATTCCAGAACCTTTGCATTTGGGGCTAGGTGAAAACGGCTTTGGCGCTGAAGTTGTCTCTGAATGTGGAGTTGGTAGCATGTGAAACCCGCATGTGGAGCATTGGTTTGTGTGCGATACTCAGCAAACTTCATTTCAGTCCAATGCGCTCAATGGGCATTTAGCATAAAGGGTGAAAACGGAGTTTCCTTGAGAGCTGCTTGTAAGCCTGACGGTGTGTGACGTTGTTGAGCCAAATGGAGTTGTTCTCCCACAAGAAGCACTCGGCTGATGCTTCTTCAATATGCCTGTAATAACATGCACTGTTGCCTTGACCTATCATACTCAGAGACGAATATGTGATTCCAGAACCTTTGCATTTGGGGCTAGGGGAAAACGGCTTTGGCGCTGAAGTTGTCTCTGAATGTGGAGTTGGTAGCATGTGAAACCCGCATGTGGAGCATTGGTTTGTGTGCGATACTCAGCAAACTTCATTTCAGTCCAATGCGCTCAATGGGCATTTAGCATAAAGGGTGAAAACGGAGTTTCCTTGAGAGCTGCTTGTAAGCCTGATGGTGTGTGACGTTGGTGAGCCAAATGGAGTTGTTCTCCCACAAGAAGCACTCGGCTGATGCTTCTTCAATATGCCCGTACCAACATGCAGTGTTGCCTTGACCTATCATACTCAGAGACGAATATGTGATTCCAGAACCTTTGCGTTTGGGGCTAGGCGAAAACGGCTTTGGCGCTGAAGTTGTCTCTGAATGTGGAGTTGGTAGCATGTGAAACCCGCATGTGGAGCATTGGTTTGTGTGCGATACTCAGCAAACTTCATTTCAGTCCAATGCGCTCAATGGGCATTTAGCATAAAGGGTGAAAACGGAGTTTCCTTGAGAGCTGCTTGGAAGCCTGACGGTGTGTGACGTTGTTGAGCCAAATGGAGTTGTTCTCCCACAAGAAGCACTCGGCTGATGCTTCTTCAATATGCCCGTCACCAACATGCAGTGTTGCCTTGACCTATCATACTCAGAGACGAATATGTGATTCCAGAACCTTTGCATTTGGGGCTAGGGGAAAACGGCTTTGGCGCTGAAGTTGTCTCTGAATGTGGAGTTGGTAGCATGTGAAACCCGCATGTGGAGCATTGGTTTGTGTGCGATACTCAGCAAACTTCATTTCAGTCCAATGCGCTCAATGGGCATTTAGCATAAAGGGTGAAAACGGAGTTTCCTTGAGAGCTGCTTGTAAGCCTGACGGTGTGTGACGTTGTTGAGCCAAATGGAGTTGTTCTCCCACAAGAAGCACTCGGCTGATGCTTCTTCAATATGCCCGTCACCAACATGCAGTGTTGCCTTGACCTATCATACTCAGAGACGAATAGGTGATTCCAGAACCTTTGCATTTGGGGCTAGGGGAAAACGGCTTTGGCGCTGAAGTTGTCTCTGAATGTGGAGTTGGTAGCATGTGAAACCCGCATGTGGAGCATTGGTTTGTGTGCGATACTCAGCAAACTTCATTTCAGTCCAATGCGCTCAATGGGCATTTAGCATAAAGGGTGAAAACGGAGTTTCCTTGAGAGCTGCTTGGAAGCCTGACGGTGTGTGACGTTGTTGAGCCAAATGGAGTTGTTCTCCCACAAGAAGCACTCGGCTGATGCTTCTTCAATATGCCCGTCACCAACATGCAGTGTTGCCTTGACCTATCATACTCAGAGATGAATATGTGATTCCAGAACCTTTGCATTTGGGGCTAGGGGAAAACGGCTTTGGCGCTGAAGTTGTCTCTGAATGTGGAGTTGGTAGCATGTGAAACCCGCATGTGGAGCATTGGTTTGTGTGCGATACTCAGCAAACTTCATTTCAGTCCAATGCGCTCAATGGGCATTTAGCATAAAGGGTGAAAACGGAGTTTCCTTGAGAGCTGCTTGGAAGCCTGACGGTGTGTGACGTTGGTGAGCCAAATGGAGTTGTTCTCCCACAAGAAGCACTCGGCTGATGCTTCTTCAATATGCCCGTCACCAACATGCAGTGTTGCCTTGACCTATCATACTCAGAGACGAATATGTGATTCCAGAACCTTTGCATTTGGGGCTAGGGGAAAACGGCTTTGGCGCTGAAGTTGTCTCTGAATGTGGAGTTGGTAGCATGTGAAACCCGCATGTGGAGCATTGGTTTGTGTGCGATACTCAGCAAACTTCATTTCAGTCCAATGCGCTCAATGGGCATTTAGCATAAAGGGTGAAAACGGAGTTTCCTTGAGAGCTGCTTGTAAGCCTGACGGTGTGTGACGTTGTTGAGCCAAATGGAGTTGTTCTCCCACAAGAAGCACTCGGCTGATGCTTCTTCAATATGCCCGTACCAACATGCAGTGTTGCCTTGACCTATCATACTCAGAGACGAATATGTGATTCCAGAACCTTTGCATTTGGGGCTAGGTGAAAACGGCTTTGGCGCTGAAGTTGTCTCTGAATGTGGAGTTGGTAGCATGTGAAACCCGCATGTGGAGCATTGGTTTGTGTGCGATACTCAGCAAACTTCATTTCAGTCCAATGCGCTCAATGGGCATTTAGCATAAAGGGTGAAAACGGAGTTTCCTTGAGAGCTGCTTGTAAGCCTGACGGTGTGTGACGTTGTTGAGCCAAATGGAGTTGTTCTCCCACAAGAAGCACTCGGCTGATGCTTCTTCAATATGCCCGTCACCAACATGCAGTGTTGCCTTGACCTATCATACTCAGAGACAAATATGTGATTCCACAACCTTTGCATTTGGGGCTAGGGGAAAACGGCTTTGGCGCTGAAGTTGTCTCTGAATGTGGAGTTGGTAGCATGTGAAACCCGCATGTGGAGCATTGGTTTGTGTGCGATACTCAGCAAACTTCATTTCAGTCCAGTGCGCTCAATGGGCATTTAGCATAAAGGGTGAAAACGGAGTTTCCTTGAGAGCTGCTTGGAAGCCTGATGGTGTGTGACGTTGGTGAGCCAAATGGAGTTGTTCTCCCACAAGAAGCACTCGGCTGATGCTTCTTCAATATGCCCGTACCAACATGCAGTGTTGCCTTGACCTATCATACTCAGAGACGAATATGTGATTCCAGAACCTTTGCGTTTGGGGCTAGGCGAAAACGGCTTTGGCGCTGAAGTTGTCTCTGAATGTGGAGTTGGTAGCATGTGAAACCCGCATGTGGAGCATTGGTTTGTGTGCGATACTCAGCAAACTTCATTTCAGTCCAATGCGCTCAATGGGCATTTAGCATAAAGGGTGAAAACGGAGTTTCCTTGAGAGCTGCTTGGAAGCCTGACGGTGTGTGACGTTGTTGAGCCAAATGGAGTTGTTCTCCCACAAGAAGCACTCGGCTGATGCTTCTTCAATATGCCCGTCACCAACATGCAGTGTTGCCTTGACCTATCATACTCAGAGACGAATATGTGATTCCAGAACCTTTGCATTTGGGGCTAGGGGAAAACGGCTTTGGCGCTGAAGTTGTCTCTGAATGTGGAGTTGGTAGCATGTGAAACCCGCATGTGGAGCATTGGTTTGTGTGCGATACTCAGCAAACTTCATTTCAGTCCAATGCGCTCAATGGGCATTTAGCATAAAGGGTGAAAACGGAGTTTCCTTGAGAGCTGCTTGTAAGCCTGACGCTGTGTAACGTTAGTAAGCCAAATGGAGTTGTTCTCCCACAACAAGCACTCGGCTGATGCTTCTTCAATATGCCCGTCACCAACATGCAGTGTTGCCTTGACCTATCATACTCAGAGACGAATATGTGATTCCAGAACCTTTGCATTTGGGGCTAGGGGAAAACGGCTTTGGCGCTGAAGTTGTCTCTGAATGTGGAGTTGGTAGCATGTGAAACCCGCATGTGGAGCATTGGTTTGTGTGCGACACTCAGCAAACTTCATTTCAGTCCAATGCGCTCAATGGGCATTTAACATAAAGGGTGAAAACGGAGTTTCCTTGAGAGCTGCTTGGAAGCCTGACGGTGTGTGACGTTGGTGAGCCAAATGGAGTTGTTCTCCCACAAGAAGCACTCGGCTGATGCTTCTTCAATATGCCCGTACCAACATGCAGTGTTGCCTTGACCTATCATACTCAGAGACGAATATGTGATTCCAGAACCTTTGCGTTTGGGGCTAGGCGAAAACGGCTTTGGCGCTGAAGTTGTCTCTGAATGTGGAGTTGGTAGCATGTGAAACCCGCATGTGGAGCATTGGTTTGTGTGCGATACTCAGCAAACTTCATTTCAGTCCAATGCGCTCAATGGGCATTTAGCATAAAGGGTGAAAACGGAGTTTCCTTGAGAGCTGCTTGGAAGCCTGACGGTGTGTGACGTTGGTGAGCCAAATGGAGTTGTTCTCCCACAAGAAGCACTCAGCTGATGCTTCTTCAATATGCCTGTCACCAACATGCAGTGTTGCCTTGACCTATCATACTCAGAGACGAATATGTGATTCCAGAACCTTTGCGTTTGGGGCTAGGGGAAAACGGCTTTGGCGCTGAAGTTGTCTCTGAATGTGGAGTTGGTAGCATGTGAAACCCGCATGTGGAGCATTGGTTTGTGTGCGATACTCAGCAAACTTCATTTCAGTCCAATGCGCTCAATGGGCATTTAGCATAAAGGGTGAAAACGGAGTTTCCTTGAGAGCTGCTTGTAAGCCTGACGGTGTGTGACGTTGTTGAGCCAAATGGAGTTGTTCTCCCACAAGAAGCACTCGGCTGATGCTTCTTCAATATGCCCGTCACCAACATGCAGTGTTGCCTTGACCTATCATACTCAGAGACGAATATGTGATTCCAGAACCTTTGCATTTGGGGCTAGGGGAAAACGGCTTTGGCGCTGAAGTTGTCTCTGAATGTGGAGTTGGTAGCATGTGAAACCCGCATGTGGAGCATTGGTTTGTGTGCGATACTCAGCAAACTTCATTTCAGTCCAATGCGCTCAATGGGCATTTAGCATAAAGGGTGAAAACGGAGTTTCCTTGAGAGCTGCTTGTAAGCCTGACGCTGTGTAACGTTAGTAAGCCAAATGGAGTTGTTCTCCCACAACAAGCACTCGGCTGATGCTTCTTCAATATGCCCGTCACCAACATGCAGTGTTGCCTTGACC
>NW_026697314.1:12500-20000 GCF_030435755.1 Ochotona princeps | reverse complement strand
ACCATAAGATGCAGTGTTCTGCCACTAGAACATCCCCTCCTGCTTGCTCACCCACATACACACTCATATACATATATATATATATATATATATATATGTATGTGGAGATGAGTCATATCTGTGTCTATAGAAGCGTGTATTATCTGCATACAAAGATCATGGTACTTGCCCGAGCTCTTATTACAATGAGTGAAAACTGAGGGATTACGATATCTCTATATAGCTGCAGAAGAAAAGTGTATTTGTAAATATATATATATATATATACATGTAAGTATGCGCGTATACTGCGACAAGACAAACTCCCATTAAAATGAATAAGTAGTGTATACATATATGTACATGTATGTATGAGGAATTAAACTAAAATAAGCCGCACCTGCAAGGATGTAAGATATTGTTGTACACATGAGTGTATGAATATATATAAATATGTATATATGTATATATATAAACCTCTATGTATGCGCATATAATGAATTATAAGACGCACTTACATTGAAGTGAGATACCACTGCATATATATATATATATGTATGCATGTAGGTATTTGCATATGATGAGATAAGATGCACTGACGTCAGAAAACAGTATTACTGTATATGTATGTATGTATACATATATATGTATATATATATATATGTGTATATGTGGGCATATAATGAGGAAGACGCATTTACATTGAAGTATTGCAGTGCCTCCACTACATCATCAAAGCTCCACTTGTCAAAGGCATAGTGAAATCCACCCTCAACATGTCGCCGAGAGAAGAGTGTGTGGGGGTAACGTAGCGCTCGATGTTGTGTGCATATATTGTGGCCAGTCGGGTCATCGCAGTTGTTATTATTGGCTCTATAACTGCTGCATTTGTTTCCTCTTTCCTGCTGTAAGAGATCTGTTTGCTGCAACTGTTGCTGCTGCTGTTGCTGTTTCTGCTGCTGTTCTTGCTGCAGCTGGTAGTGGTGCTGTTCGTGTTGTTGCTGTCGATACTGCTGTTGCTTCTTCTGTGCAACTGTAATAGCAAAGGGTGGTAGCTGCTTATTTTCTTGCTCATTTTGCTGCTGGTAGTCGTGCTGAGGCTCCTGTGTTGGCATTTCTGACATGCCCAACGTATTTTTTACAACACTTCTCGTGTTTTCTTTTTTCATGTGCTCTTGTAGCTCTGGCAATTGTAAGGACTTATTCGGGCTGCCCTTCTTCCTGCGAGATTTTCCTTTCTCCGGCAACGCCAAGTGCTGCTGGGTCTGCTGCTCTTGTTGCTGGGTCTCCTGCTGTTGCTGTCGTTGCTGACACTGCTGCTGCTGCTGCTCTTTGTGTTGAGGGTGTAGTTGATGCTGAGTTTTTATTTGCTGCTGCTCCTGCTGCTTGTCTTCTGGTTCCTCCTCCTGCTGTTGCTGCTGCTGCTTAGCTTCTTCACGCAGCAGCCGCTGCTGCAGCCACTGGAGCTGCCACCGAAGCCCCACTCTTCGACGTGGGATGCATGCAGGCGGTGGAAGTGGAATATCTCCGGGCACTAGCTGATGATAAAACGCAGAAACCTAATGCAAACAATCACAACAAAAGAACATACACACATGCACGTTTACTAAGTAAACAGAACACACACGTATACATATATGTGTATATATGTATATACATATACATATATACATAGAGATATATATATATGTACGGATGTTTACATATATATATATATATATGTAAACATCCGTGCAAAAATATACAATGTATTGTTTGTTTCCATAAACGTACATACTTACGTACATACGAGTGCGTATGAAGGCTTCCTAAACAAGAAGATGGAAGAGGCTCTCTCTCTACATGCGTGTGTCAACCGTCAAATGCGGTTCCTAACAAGCCAGTAACGCACACACAGCCTTGTGTGTACATAACATATTTCTGTATCTACATATATATATATATGTATATATAAATATATATATATATATGTATATATAAATATTATATATATATGTATATGTATATGTTTATATATTTATATATAAATATATATATATATATGTATATATAAATATTATATATATATGTATATGTATATGTTTATATATATGTATATATAAATATATATATATATATATGTAAATACAGAAATATTTTATATATATATATGTATACGTATATCAATACGTGAGTATGTCAAGTAAATGTATTACAGTATTACAGGAATATATATGGAGAGGGAGGGTCACAGAGGCGTAGACATATTCCATCACGGATTAAAACTACTCCGTCGTTTCCCAGTACACACAGACGGAGACGTGTGTGTACGTACATTTCATACGGAGGAAAGGAAAAGAGAAAGAGCTACTACTGCATCTCTAGGCAGCGCCTCTCCATTCTATACACGTATACACGTACAACTGTGAATTAATGCGTGTACGTACGAGTAGAAAGCCGTTGGATTTTTTTGTATTTTCTCTTCCCGTGTAAACATATATGTACATCACCCACTATCTGCGCCGGGGGAGAGGGGGGTGAAGGGGAGAGGATAGTCAACACCATCATCACATGCTTACCTATGTTGATCGATATCTATATTCATTATAAAATATATATATATAAAACATGTATATATATAATATGCATATATATATATATGTATGTACACATATACATACGTATAGATGGACTAGTAGTCATCTATATATACCCATATCGTTTTATACTGAGATACATAGGTATGTATGTATGTATATATATATACACACCATATATTTCTGTGTGCACACGGAGAGTAATAATGGCCATCCTCCACCGGTCTATGCATACGCCCACGCAGAAACAGAATTTGCTTCATTTGGTCACATATATACACATACACATACACACATACATACAAACACAAACATACACACATACACACACACACATAGATAGATACACACATTCACATACATGTAGACACATACATGTATATGAGTGCATGTGCATACATACATACAAGCAAGCGCATATATATCATATATATATAGATTGATAGGTATATACACGCGTACAGGAGTGAAGGGACGCGATTGCTGCTGTTGCATATTGTCCATTTGTTGTGTTTTAGGAGAGGGTTGCCTGGTAGAAGTACTAGTAGTAGCAGCAACAGCGTGGCCGAAGGTCTGTTGCTTGGGCTAGTAAGTCACGTAGCTCTTGTAGATCCATCGTTTCAAGAGCGCGTATTTTCTCTCGATAGTAAGGATCAACCATTTCCACTCATTTGTTTTTCTGTTCCCATACGCTTTGCCTGCCCTTCCTTTTCTGTTGGTATTCGTTAGGAGAAAGGGAAGAGGCTTCACGTTGTACTACGGTCTTCTCCTCCTGTGCCTGCTGCTGCTGCTGCTGTTCCTGTGGGGGCTCCTGGCCGGTACTGGGCTCCTGGCCGGTACTGGGGCTCCTGGCCGGTACTGGGCTCCTGGCCGGTAGTCGTGTCCGCATTTATCTGGCGCTGCTTCTCCTTTTCTCTTTGTTGCTCTTGCGGTCCTGCTGCCTCTGCTGCTGCAATAGCGTCGTCGTGCCTTTCAAACGGCTTCTGCTGCTCTTCGTCGGATTGCTCTGCACACGCACTCACTCACTATGCACAGCATCAAACAAACATCACTCTACTATCACAGCAGGTCATGCATAAAGTATGTAACATAAATATATATATATTTAAATACATATACATATACATATATATATATATACCTCTATGTTTATAGATTAACATACATACGTATCGGCGCTGATACATGTTTACAGATAAACAATGAAGTTTTCTCTCTCTCTCTCTCTGTATATATATATATATACGTACAAATGTATACGTATTACGTTTGAAAAACGCATAGAGGTATATATTTGATATTGATATCAAAGTATATACAAGTATGCATATACATATATATGTATTTATGAATATAGACAACACAGATGGACCTATGTTGAAACATGTATACACGTATATATATGTTTTACTATACGCGTACATATGTATAAGGTGGAGCGCCATATATTGTAGAAGACTTGTATATATGTGAAGGCAATCGCGTAGAAGTGTGTGCGCCACTGTGGGGCAACACACTGCTGCAACGCGCGCACGAGGGCATCCAATACGCGAGTTAACAAGGGCCCAGAAGCCCCTTTCTCCAATTGGATACTTGCACACACTTTGCAAACCAGCAGCACATATATTCTCATTCATATCTATACACATACAATACACATACATATACTGTATATATATGCTTTTATGCAAGTCTCTACTAATATGTACATAGTGTTTATCTACATATTGTATATATGTACATATTTGCTTATATTCGCGGTCACACTAATATGCATATATAAATATATATACATATGAATACATGCATCTAGTGAAGGTCCTATGGATTATCACGGATATACATATGTACACACATATATAAATATATGCACTTCTCAAAGTTTACCCCGACATCATCAGGAATAAATATATAGATTTATTATCATGTATTAAAGTCCATCTCAATCACCAGGAATGGACATATATACATATATATATACATGAATATATGCAGTTATTCATCTCCGTACTCGTCACCAGGGGATATACATATATACATCTATATATATATGGACACATGCATTTACAAAAATTCAATCCCTATTAATGATCAGAGATATATTCCCATAAGTGTATACTCTCACACATGAATGCATGCCTATGTTCCACTCCACTATCAATCATAACGAAGGGATCTATATATCTGTATGACTATATCCATATATTCAATGCTCTTTAAGCTCAGCAGTAATGTAAAAATAGATATGTATATAAAGACTTGAATATATGCAATCATTGAGCTCCATACAAATTACCAGATATATACATATATATATGTATATATATATGTATGTATATCCTTCTGGCGCAGTGCATGAATATACGCCTCTTAGGTCACGTGTGTCTGTATATTGAGGTCTCATTTGCTTCACAAAAAGTATATACATTGATGCTTATACTAAAAAGCAGCGGCAGTACACGTGCATCATCGCAAAGCCCCCCATTATCACCAGTATGCATATACACGTCATCCTCAGCGGATAGCGCACACAAATATATTTGTGTATGTGTTTGTATGTGTGGGAAAGTACCACACACACACACACACAAACAAACACGAACACAGGCAGAGACAAAGACACACACACACACACACACATATACACACACTCTTACACTTTTTGTACGGATTTTTGATGGCTATTAAGTGTGATCAGCGACTCTGCTAGTATTTGTGTGCTCTTTCTCAAGAGCAGATATATCTAAAGCTGGACGTTTTTCTTTACTGTGCTCATTGCTAGGAGCAAATCCACCTATGGCCGGCAGCTCCCGCAACAGCGCTTATAGCAGCCACAGCATACAGCCACACATACATTGGCATCACTGAACTGATACTTACGTGAAACAACACAGGCGGTGTGTGGACTGCCCGTACGTTCGTCTCTGATCACACACAGCAAGTAATGCGTCTCTACAGAGAAGTTGGGCATTGTTAGCCTACGCTTATTTCAACGTATAGCATCTCCAACCACACAGCAGCAAGCAGCGGCCTGCCAGTGTAGTGCGTAGGTCATCTCCATAGAGCGAAACAACGTCTTCCACTATGCAGCGCAGGAGTGCCCGTACGTCATTCCACCACGTGCAGGGAGTATCGCATCTCTACACAGCAGTCACGTCTGTCAACAGATGTGGCTACCCACGTATAATACCCTCAGCAAGCAAAGCAGCATCAGCCTGCCAGTGTTGTGCTTAGCCATCATACAGGAAGACGCTTTCCACACAGCAGTGGGCGGAGTGTCCGGTACTCTGGAGGGGGGGGGATATCTACGGCTAGCGAGTTATACAGTAACTCAGGAAGCGCTATTGCTTCGAAGAGAGAAATACCTCTCCTGGAAGTGATACTCCGACTGCAACTAGTATACGTAAATATACGTACTATGACTTCATGCTTGAGGGTTATTACCACAACAAAAAGCACTCATACTATAATAAACGAACCACTGGGATCTCTGTAATATTACTATAACTCCTCTAAGTGCAAACACTATCACAGCTGCTACTATTACTACTAGTAGGAATAGACACCTGCGCGGGCAAGACTCAAAAATATTTCTGTAGTGGCACCGTTGAAGGCAGATGCAGTAGTTGCTCGGAGACGGAAATATGTAAGCTATACGAGAACAAGACCCTCTGCAAATGACCAGCACCTGCAGCAGCCACCTTTCTGCCATGGAAGACCTCATAATGCAAAAGACGATGCCGTGGAGATATGAGTGAAGCGAACTCCTGGGGATATATTCATTCATGTGCACGAATGACTACGGGCTACTACGGGCTAATGCGACGTAGGTTGTGGTGTGTGTGTGTGTGTGTGTTTGTGGCAGCAGTATATACGATTGATGTGTGGGACAGACAATGACTTTATGATGTCGTACTAGACTTGTAGAAGCAAGAAACGCTGAGTGCAAGCGTAAGATAATGCAGGACAGCAGTTACAGCGACGTATTAGTGCCCCCGGTGGTAGTAGACTCCCAGCTCCGGCGGGGGGCCATACAAAGACGTTACAAGAGCAGCGCGTTTGTCCGTTTGCAGTTTTTTGGGTATAGGCCAGTTTCTTGCCTCTTAGAGGTTTTTCTTTTCTTTTTTTCGCGTGAGACACACGTACCGGCATCAGCAATAGTAGCTTGTGACCTTGGGTGCTGGCGGTGATATGTTTTTCGCGTAACAACTGCAGCATCAGTCAGTGGCGTCTGTCGGTGCGGCTGCAACTGCTCTTGCTCTTGCTGCAACTGCTGCTGCTGCTGGCGTTTTTCTCTCTGTAGTAGCGTCTCGACATTATCAATCAAGTGAAGAGGGAAGCGAACTGTACGGAGCCGCTGCAGTGCGTGAGGCAACGAAATAAAACGACGGCCATGTCGCAAGGCACTAACTGCTGCACCCAGAGGGAATCCCCACGTATCGGGCTCGTATGGAGCCCTAGGTGGTATGACGAAGTGACGAGAGGGCAAGGGCATTGTGGGCAGTCTGCGTGGTATCGGTGGAGGAGCTGCAGCAAGAGACGCAGCCGTTTCTGCCATCGCTGCTCGTGCAGCAGCAGCTACCGAACGCGGGCCCGGAGAACGAACCGGAACAGCAGCAGCAGCAGCAGCTCTCTCCGCAGCAACAGCAGCAGCACTCTCTTCCGCAGTTGAACTCTTCTTTTCAGTCGTGTGCGGCACCTCAGAAGCAGGCACAGCAGCACTTTCGAGTGAAGCTGCTGTGGGCCTCGTTGTAGCTTCACGGACAGCAGGAGGGGGACGGGAAACGCCTTGGGCGATCGCTGATGACTTTTCTTCTCCTGCCGGGGCATCCGTTGCAATCGGTTCATGCTGGGCAGCCCCCACATCTGGTGTGGCCAGTCGTTGCTGCTCCTGATCTAGCTGCAAACGTGCGCAGCAGCCATCAGGGGTCCCCCCGTTTTTTTT
>NW_026697314.1:0-10000 GCF_030435755.1 Ochotona princeps | reverse complement strand
AAATACTGTGCTGTATTCATGTATTCTCTCTGAGGTTGTTGTGAGAAACTTTATACTAGAGGACATGTACGTGTGTTTTTCTCCGTTGTATACTGTTGGTACTTATGGGTGAGAACTCCTCCTCTTTGCAGATAGGAGCGCACCATGTATAAGGGGAACGCACGCAAGAGCACTGAGAAATCCTCGGCTTCCCGTTGGCGTTGTTCTTCCACAGAGGTTGGTACATCCCACGGAAAGCCTGCGGAGGGGACATGCACGGGAATGAAAACGAATTAACTGCTCTTTCTTCGTCCACTACGAAATACACATCAGAAGTATTGGAGGAGGTGACGAGAGACGCACTCCTCCTGAACAGAACATCAGCAGTCTCGAATACCATGAGGCTGCTGCTGCCACACACATATGCCACTTTCGCTCGCGAACGACGCTTCCTGGGCAATTCTCCTCCTTGTACACCCCGACTTCCATCGCAGCACGTTTACAGAGGTATATGTACATGTATGCCTACAGTAAAGAGTGGTCTAATTAAATGCACTCGAGTATTCATACATATATGCATATATGCAGATGCACCACACGCTGGCCCCTCAGCTTCTCGTGAACATATATGTATAATATATATATATATAGATATAGATATAGATGTGTATATACATATATATATATATATATATATATATGCAAGGCATGTTGTTCCCAGCTTCGTGTCTATAAATATATATATACAGATGTGAGTGTATCCACGTGAGGGAAGTTGTGTGCGAGAGGGTGTATCAATATGTATGGATGTGTGTACATACGTATGTGTGTACATATGTTTGTGTGTACGTCTGTATGTACACATATATATATATATATAAATGTACATATGTATAAATGTATGTAGGTATGTTTGTGGCTAGGTCTATCTTATAAGTCAGACGATAGTCGTTGACATATATTTCAGACATATAAAGGTTGCTCCTACCAATTTTTTGAAGCTCTTGAAAAGCAGCAGGCAAATCGGCCTCAACAACGCTACGATGTTTTCGCAGAAGCTCCGCCTGAAAGAAAGGAGAAACAATAATGACATCTATCACCGTCACGGTCATCATACTATCTAACAGCGGCTTCTCTCTCCCACACTGCAGAGCACACACAGCGGGTTCTCTCTCACAGGCACAGAGCAGCTTCCCTCTCACAGACACAGAGCAACTTCCCTCTCCTACAGACAGTAACACCTCTTCGTACGCCAGGAAAACAGCAGAAACTGAAGACTACACAACAACAGCACCACTGATATCTCATATATCACTAAACTTATCCCCTCTGACAGGCAAACGCTGCCGAATGAACTTACTGTTACAAACATACATATAAACATACATATACACATACACACATACAGACTTACATACATCACCTAGACATGCTTCCATACATACATTACCCATAGTTACATACATAGCCCATATATATATACATATATACATCTGCCAAATATGTATATTAATGTACATCATCATCCATATACATACATGTGTACATATATGTTAGTTGTATAGGTTTATATGCATATATGTCTCTTTCAATAGTTTGTCGGTTATATATGTGTGTATAATGTGAAGGGGGAAGCTATATGTAGTTTTATACCGTGCAGGCGCAGGACCAAGACGTTTGGTGGCACGGTTTCACAAATCGACCTCCTCTACCTCAGTCACGATGATGCTGCAGCAGCAGTAGCAGCAGTACCTCATTACTACACGACAGAGCAGGGCCGTTGTACTGAATGCCTCGCAACAACAGCAATAGCAACATACAAATATAGCACAAGCCATATAGGAACACAGGACTACTGCTATAGGAGCACTGCAATAAGAGTATATCAATCTAGCCGTCACAATACAGCAACATAGCACTAGCACTATAGCACTATAACAATAGAGCAGTATTTTACCTATACCGATGCCAAAATAGCATTAGAGCAATATAGCACAATAGCAATATAACAATAGCAATACAACATTGTAGCAATAGCAGCATATCTGTATAGCATTATAGCAATGTAGTGCTACAGCACACTGATAATATAGCAGTACAGCAATATAGCACAACAGCACTATAGCGATATAGGAACGCCGCAATAGAGCCACGTAGCAGTAAGCTGAAGAGCAATATAGCACAGTAACAATATAACACGAGCAATACAACATTGGAGCAATAGCAGCATAGCTATATAACACTACAGCACTATAGCAATACAACACTGCAGCACACTGATAATATAGCAGTACAGCAATATAGCACAACAACTCTATAACAATATGGCAATATAGGAACGCAGCAATATAGCCACATAGCAGTAAGCTGCAGAGCATTATAGCACAATAGCACTGGAGCAGTGTAGCAGGAGCAACAGCAGCCAGAAGGTGGCTTTTGGCTGAACGTTTCTCAGTCGAGAGACCACTTCAAAAGCAGCTTCATATCCAAATATACCCATTTTCAGTAATTAGGAGTCACACAGAAAGCAGCAACCTAGTAGAACGACCACACCGGCATGTAGCACTCTTCTACTACATGAGGCATGTGCTGACGACCTCTCACCTCCCATGAAGAGGCAGCCACTTTGGTGTATATGTGCGTGTATCGGGACATCCATACTGAAGACGAAATACGACGCAAATATGTACATTCGAAGAATACCAAGTGCGTCCCCACATCAGATTGATACACGTATTTCATTCATCTATATATATATATATATATATATATGTGTATGTATACTGAGTGCGCCCCCAATCAGATGGATACACGTGTTTCATTCATATACATATATATATATATATACATGTACATATATATGTATGAGTGTGCATACCAATTGCGTCCCCCAATTACATGAGTTCACGCTGTTAATTTATATACATATATATATATATAAATAGATGTAGGTACGTATATGTATACCAAGTGCGTCCCTCAATCGGAGAGATACACGTGTTCTACATTTATACAGATTTACATATATATAAACATGTATACACACGTGTGTATGTATGTATGTATACATGCCACACTCTCGAGATGTAGTTCATATATATATGTATATACATTCATCAGTATCTACAATTTATTATCTCGACCCAGATATGTTTGGTTTGTACACACCGAAGTGCGCTGGTCTCACATATAAATATGGGTATTACCTATATATATGTATAGATATATTTATACATATATATGTAGACGAGGGACGCACCTGTATGTTGGTCCATATGTAGCTGTAGATCATTTTAGACTGATATACATATAGGTATATATTGCCGCAAATGTACAGGCATGAGTGAAAATGGAGATCTTAAATATATACATTTAAATATAAAGAAGTATATAGAGAAAGAGAGAGACATGAATGTGTCTATGTATATGAATGAGTGTAGGGATACGACCAGTTTCTTTTGTTATGCTAAAAGAGATTTGCTGACACGTTTATTCAGCGTCTATAGAAAGAGACCCTTTCACATCCAAAAGACTTTTCACAGCGTGAAGAATAAGCAGACAGGAGGAAGCACGCGCGTACGACAGTGCATATGCATGCAGAAGAACGCATGCAAGCAGACGTTCACACATACCGCGGACGTCGATCTATTAGTCTCCAGTAAGTACTAAGGCCCTCACAACCCGTCATATAAATACATACAATTGTATGCATAGAGCCACATATATAAAGAAATGCACACGCACACATATATGTACACACGTACTCACCCACATAGACACGTATACACACACATATACATAGGCACACACACACACATACACACATACAGACATACACGCACGCACACACACACACATACACACACATACACATAACGGAGACTGGTGGAGGAGCGGCTTCTACTGGTTCCAGACAGACATAGGCCGCAGGTCTTAAACAGAAGGGCACGCTATACAGCACATACAATGGGGCACCATGCATCAACTAGCAGCATGCATCATTCAACAGCGTACATTATACAGCAGCCTACGAAGTATAGCAGAGTGCGTTCCATTGCAGCATGCAATTTGAGTCAGCATGCATTACATAACCGCGTGCGATATATAGCAGCATGCGCTACATAGCAGCGTAGATTATATGGCAGCATACAATATCACGATGTAGTATATACCAGCATGCAATATAAAGCAGCATGCGTTATGTATCATGCAGGATATATCAGCATGCACTATATAACAGCATGCAACATGTGTCAGCCTGAAATACATATGTCAGCACCCTGATATATACATATCAGCATGCACTATATAGCTGCATGCAATGCATGGTAACATGCAATATATATATACATATATATATATAGGTATGCTTATGTCAGCATGCACTCTCTATCAGCTTTCAATATCCATCAGCATACAATAACATGATGCACTATATAGCAGCATGCAATATATAGCATCCCGCGATATAGTAGCAAGAAATACAGTCGCCACAAAGCGAAGAGTATAATCGTCTCACTTGTGCGCTCAGCTTCAATCCACGGAGGTAAACAGGCCAGACCTCAGCAGATGCTTCTGCTGGGAGCTGCTTGTCATTGCCACTCTGAAGCCTTCGGAGAGTTTCTTCAGCGCTGGGTGTGTGGAGAGAGCGCCAGTGTTGTCGTGCTCGTATTTCCTCGTTATCTCCCAATAATGCAGCAGCAGCTGCTGCTGTGGCTGCTCTCGCTGCTTCTTCCTTTTTTTTTGAAAGTGCTAGAGGATCTTCTTCTCCTTCTACCGGACCGTAAGGTACGCAGAATGCATCGTCTAGCTGCAAGAGTGAGCCGTACATACGATGATACAACGATAGGGCTTCTACTGCACGCACCAGCGAAAGATGTAAAGGAGGAAGAAACCCGCCTGCAGACGCGGTTGCTGCAAACAAGGCAACAGCATCAAAAACAGCGGCACATGTGTATATTCTAGAGGCAATCATATTGCTGTTGTGGGGGACGGTGGGCAGGTGCTACGTATACGGATATAAGGGCAATTCTAAGTGAAGCAGCTGTCACTGAAGGATTACACAACATGCACGACACAGCAGTACACGCGCGGATTCGCTGCATTAACAGACCGTCAGCTCTACCACATATACAAACCAATGACATATATACATATGCCCACAAGTATAGACACACATACGAAGTATATTACATGCAGACACACAACACGCATAACACGAACTCTACTAAATATATCCACAAAATACTACACACACACATGCGCGCACATATAAATGTACACCATACACACCAACACATACAACATACCCACATACCAACACACACACGCGCATACGCAAATGTACACCATACACACCAGCGCGTACACATACAGACACACACACACACACACACCAGCACACGCGCACACTCACATGCACACCATACACACCAGCGCATACACATACAAGCACACAGACACACAGACAAACAGACACACACACACACACACACACACACACACACACACACACCAGCGCATACACATACAAACACACAGACACGTACAGACACACACACACACACACGCACACGCACATGTACACCAGAAAACACACCAACACATACACACGCACACACACACACACGGGCATACGAACATGTACACGACACACACCAACACATACACACATACATACACGCACACATACGAACACCGGTACACGCGCGCAGGGGCACACGTACACCATATACACCACCACAGATGCAGACACGCCTCACGAACACACATCAACACAAACATACAGGGGCTCTTCTGTAGGTCGCATACAAAAGCTCCTCTGCACTATAGTATACATATTTTTTAGCAAGTGGAGTATGTATGTTAGTATGTACGCATGCACAAGAAGCCCAGATGCTACAGCATAATCTTACGTTGAGAACCTATAAGTCACCGGAATGGGAGACGAGAGCGCTTGCTGTGAAGGAGCGTACGTGATGTCCAGCAGAAGCGAACACACCAAAACTCTGTGCAGAGTTGCAAGCGCAGCACTACCCCAGACACTTCCGCAGAAATACAAGAACATGCAGATACACTACCACTTGATATGCAACAGAATACATTCTAGAGGCATGCCATCTACCGCGAGGAGGACACCACGCTATTCTTTCTACCAAGAAAAAAAGCGCACGCAAATACAATTGTGGCTCCCCTCGTATTGCTGTCAGTGTCTTTTCAGTGTTAATATATCTGTCAAGGCTGTCTCTGAATCATATGCCTTAAGTTATAATGCTGCTATACATATATATATATATATATGTAAAGAAAAACTTACACAAGCACCGTACAGAAGGATGACACAGTAGTACTGGTAGTACGAGTGATAGTTGTACTAGTGGTAGCATACTAGTAGTAGAAGTAGCAATACCAGTAGTAGTAGTAGTACGCTACTAGTAGTCGTACAGTACTAGTGTCACTACTAACCCTGTGCAGAAAAAAGATGCAGTAGTATTGATAGTACTGGTAGTAGTAGTACTAGTTGTAGTAGTAGTAGTAGTAGTAGTAGTACAGTACTGGAACTGGTAAAGTACTAGTACTAGTAGTAGTAGTAGTAGTACAGGATTAGGACTAATCCAGTATCGGTAGTTACACTAGTACTAGCAGATGTACTTGGAGAGGATGTAGAATAATAGTAAAAGCAGTAGTAGTAGTAGTAGTATCGTAATAGTACTAGTACAGTAGTAGTTGTTGTACTAGTACTAGTAGATGGACATGGAGAAGATGCAAAGTACTAGAAGAAGTGCTGGTAGTAGTAGTTGTTGTAGAGTAGTAGTTGTTGTAGTGGTAGTAGTAGTAGTAGTTGTTGTAGTGGTAGTAGTAGTAGTGGTAGTGGTAGTAGTAGTAGTGCTAGTAGATGTATATGGAGAAGATGTGGGGTAGTAGTAGAAGTAGGAGTACAGTAAGACGGTTGTGCACATGCGACGTATGGAGCCTCACTATTGTGCACAATATTCCTCCGTCGTGACTGCTCATGTGGCCTTCCCGTATTACTACGACTACTACTCATAGTACCAGAACTCATATTCGTAAGAAAGATCGCCTACGACTACTACTACTGGTATTGCTTCCATCACTACTACTACTACTACTGTACTACTACTTCTCGTACTACGAGTGTATTGCTACTTGTACCACTAGTATTGATGCACTACTGCTACTACTACTACTTGCACTAATGCTGACACTACTAGTAATGCTGTTCCTACTGCTACTACTACTACCTCTACAGTGCTACAATTACGACAACTACTATTAGTGTTGGGTCTATCACTAACATTACTGTTACTACTAGTACTACTACAACACGTTGTTTGTACAGATATAAGAACGAAAGAGAGATTTTAGCAGTGGGAATCGACGTGTATGCTATATGAGAAAATATATCGTGCATGTTGCTCTCAGAGCACTCGCTGCCCTTCGAATTGTATCTCTGCAATGCCTATATAAGACTCATATGTACATTTATATATATATTTTTTTGTATGTATGAATGTATGTGTGTGCATGTCTTATATACGTATATATAACTCTTACTAAGATTACTCCAGTCAAACATATATAGTCGATTAACAGGAACCTGGCGTTTTGCGAGGATCCTCCGAGTGTCACCACGTGGTTGTCGTGCAGCGTCAGTATTCGGCCCTAACAGCGAGAGGACACCTTCATTAAGCAGTTGCAGTTGTAAGTCTACTTGAAACCGTTTTACACTTGTATCCTCCTCTCTATTACGTTGTTTCTCTCTTTCTTCTCTACGTCTTCGCACCGCTGCATACTCATGTGCTGTCGCTGCTGGAACGCCTGCAGCTGCGGCATCATACAACACTGCTTGAATTCTTTCTTCACTCGAATCAGAAGAGGCGAAAGCCGAAGACGCAGAAGAAGAAGCATCAGTGGCAGAATCAAGAACAGCAGGAACAGCAGTATTTGAAGTTTGCATTGCGCTGGTCTCTGTCATAGAGAGATTTGTGGAGGAGGATGAGGAAGGTGGATGGTGTTGTACTCTCTTTTCCTCTTCTGTCATACCTCTCCGGAAGTGAATGGCCTCTTCTACTTGTGGGGAGGCATTGGCAACAGCCTTACTTCTCTGAGAATTGGAAGTACGGACGTCAGTCATGTTGCTTGTTTCTTCTCTCTTGCTCATGTGCTGCTGGGGCACTAACGACGTGTCTGTCTTCCGCGGCTGCCCCCCCAGCTGCTTGGAATCGATCGACAGTTCTTCCTGTTGCTGCTGTTGCTCCACTTCCTCCTGCTGTTGGTGTGGCTGCTGCCGCCGCTGCTGTTGGTGTTGTTGCTGCTGTTGCGGTTGCTGGTGTGCCTCTGTGAAAGGAGGGTACGGCCCCACAGCGTCTGCAAGTGTGGATGCTGCGAATGTTTTATGACGGCGCATAGCAGCTGCTAAACGTGCCTGAGTGAAACCGGGTACATACGAGTCATCTGACGGGTCGCTATAACGTACGCCAAATTCATATCCTACTAATCGTTTCTCCATCTCTTCCGTTAGTCCCTCTCTCATGGTGCGTTTCCTCGGAATATGCGCGTCAGTTTCTGTGCCATCATGGCTGTCTACTTGAGAAGTTGTATCAGAAGAAGAAGAAAATGGGGGCGAGCAGTGGAAGTACTCTATCCTCGTGGGAGTCATATCATCGGATGGGAGAGCGCATCTTTTTGTCTCAGACAGGTTGGCTGCATGAATTCTTGAGGAAAAAGAGACTTTTTCTTCACGTGTAATAGCGCCATCATCATTATTATCAGTGGCAGACGTAGCACGCGTGTTCATTCCTAGCACACCGGTAGCAGTAAGAGTAGTAGCAGCAGTAGTAGTTTTAGTAATCGCTTCTGATGGTGTAGATACGGAAGCAACCCTCTGTTTTTGCATCGCTGGAGCAATGCCAGCAGCAGCTCTCTGTGTGTTTACGTGTGTACATGTCAAAGCGTGAGCAGCAACAGCAGTCTTCGAAGCTCTCAAGGGAGGGAACCTGTGTTCTTCATGTGCTGCAGCTCTAGCGGAGAGAGGTGCAGTTGTTTTAGGTAGTTTACCGTAAGCAGGTACATAGGAAGCCTTCAGCTTTACAAGAGTGTCTTTCAAGTGTGGAGACGTACCAGAACTCTGCCTACTTGCTGTCGCCGTAATAGGGGTAGGTAAAATACGTGGTAATGTGAAAGCGTCAGCACCAGCCGCAGCGTCTTTCATTAATGCTCTACACCTGAAAGACTTTTGTTTACATGCTGCAGTTATAGCAGGGGGGGAAGGTGCATCGGTTTCCATGGGAGGAGCATCAGCAGCAACTGTGTGTTTCAAAACTTCAGAGGAAGAACGTCTCTGTTTACGTGCTGACGGTCTCGCGGGGGCAAATAGATGTGTTTCAGGCAGAGCAAAAGCAGCAACAAAGTTTTCTCTCTTCAGCGGTCTACAGTATACACGACTCTGGAGAGGCTTTGCAGTAATGCATGTAGGTACAGGAAACACTTTCTGACGTGCTACGAGACATGATGTTGCCTTCCAGCGCTTGTCGCGATGACTATTACTACCACTGTTACTATTGCAGTTGAAACACGCAAGAGAAAGTAAAGTTGTTGGTGCATAATTCCTAGCATTCGGCCAGGAGTACATATATGCAAGTGGCAGGAAAGCAATCCGTCGTGCAGCTGTTGCGTGTAATTGGGGAACACTACTATTTCTATCTCCTGTACTTGCACCAGAAAGACTATAGAACGAGTACAGTATCTGTGAGAAAAAGCTGCGCTTGTAGTGACGGTTAATGTCCAAGTCGTGCAAACATGCTATATTGCTTGCTCTGAAAAACACCGTAGAAGTATGGAACGACTGCTAAAGCCCATATAATTTGCTGCTTTCCACATACCAGAATTCACCTCACTTCTGGTCTTTCTTATGACCACACCTTTATTGAAACGTGTGCTGCTAGGACGTCTGCCACCTGCTGTGCTGCTTTTGAGTACGCCGCTCACACGAACGCTACGC
>NW_026697313.1:0-72440 GCF_030435755.1 Ochotona princeps | reverse complement strand
TAATTCAATCAAGGAAACACTGCATGTTGGTGAAGGGCATATTGAAGAAGGATCAGCCGAGTGGTTCTTGTGGGAGAACAACTCCATTTGGCTCACTAACTTTCACACACCATCAGGCTTCCAAGCAGCTCTCAAGAAACTCAGTTTTCACACTCTATGCTTAGTGTCCTTTGAGTGCATTATCTAGGAATGAACCTGGTAGAGCATCCCACACAAACGAATGCTCCACATGCGGGTTTCACATGCCACCAACTCCACATTCACAGGCAACTTCAGCGCCACAGCCGTTTTCAGATAGGCCTCAATGCAAAGGCTCTAGACGCAAATATTGGTGTGAGAGCTAACTCAATCAAGGAAACACTGCATGTTGGTGAAGGGCATATTGAAGAAGGATCAGCCGAGTGGTTCTTGTGGGAGAACAACTCCATTTGGCTCACTAACTTCACACACCATCAGGCTTCCAGGCAGCTCTCAAGGAAACTCAGTTTTCACACTCTACGCTTAGTGCCCTTTTTGTGCCTAGGACTGAAATGAAGCTTGGTGAGGATCCCACACAAACGAATGCTCCACATGCGGGTTTCACATGCCACCAACTCCACATTCACAGGCAACTTCAGCGCCACAGCCGTTTTCAGATAGCTCTCAATGCAAAGGCTCTAGACGCAAATATTGGTGTGAGAGCTAATTCAATCAAGGAAACACTGCATGTTGGTGAAGGGCATATTGAAGAAGGATCAGCTGAGTGGTTCTTGTGGGACAACAACTCCATTTGGCTCACTAACTTCACACACCATCAGGCTTCCAAGCAGCTCTCAAGGAAACTCAGTTTTCACACTCTATGCTTAGTGCCCTTTGAGTGCCTAGGACTGAAATGAAGCTTTGTAGAGCATCCCACACAAACGAATGCTCCACATGCGGGTTTCACATGACACCAACTCCACATTCTCAGGTAACTCAACACCACAGCTGTTTTCAGATAGCCCTCAATGCAAAGGCTCTAGACGCAAATATTGGTGTGAGAGCTAATTCAATCAAGGAAACACTGCATGTTGGTGAAGGGCATATTGAAGAAGGATCAGAAGAGTGGTTCTTGTGGGACAACAACTCCACTTGGCTCACTAACTTCACACACCATCAGGCTTCCAAGCAGCTCTCAAGAAAACTCAGTTTTCACACTCTATGCTTAGTGCCCTTTGTATGCCTAGGACTGAAATGAACCTGGTAGAGCATCCCACACAAACGAATGCTCCACATGCGGGTTTCACATGCCACCAACTCCACATTCACAGGCAACTTCAGCGCCACAGCCGTTTTCAGATAGCCCTCAATGCAAAGGCTCTAGACGCAAATATTGGTGTGAGAGCTAATTCAATCAAGGAAACACTGCATGTTGGTGAAGGGCATATTGAAGAAGGATCAGCCAAGTGGTTCTTGTGGGAGAACAACTCCATTTGGCTCACTAACTTCACACACCATCAGGCTTCCAAGCAGCTCTCAAGGAAACTCAGTTTTCACACTCTATGCTTAGTGCCCTTTGAGTGCATTATCTAGGAATGAACCTGGTAGAGCATCCCACACAAACGAATGCTCCACATGCGGGTTTCACATGCCACCAACTCCACATTCACAGGCAACTTCAGCGCCACAGCCGTTTTCAGATAGCCCTCAATGCAAAGGCTCTAGACGCAAATATTGGTGTGAGAGCTAATTCAATCAAGGAAACACTGCATGTTGGTGAAGGGCATATTAAAGAGGGATCAGCCGAGTGGTTCTTGTGGGACAACAACTCCATTTGGCTCACTAACTTCACACACCATCAGGCTTCCAAGCAGCTCTCAAGGAAACTCAGTTTTCACACTCTATGCTTAGTGCCCTTTGAGTGCCTAGGACTGAAATGAAGCTTTTTAGAGCATCCCACACAAACGAATGCTCCACATGCGGGTTTCACATGACACCAACTCCACATTCTGAGGTAACTCAACACCACAGCTGTTTTCAGATAGCCCTCAATGCAAAGGCTCTAGACGCAAATATTGGTGTGAGAGCTAATTCAATCAAGGAAACACTTCATGTTGGTGAAAGGCATATTGAAGAAGGATCAGCCGAGTGCTTCTTGTGGGAAAACAACTCCATTTGGCTCACTAACTTCACACACCATCAGGCTTCCAAGCAGCTCTCAAGGAAACTCAGTTTTCACACTCTATGCTTAGTGCCCTTTGTATGCCTAGGAATGAAAAGAACCTGGTAGAGCATCCCACACAAACGAATGCTCCACATGCGGGTTTCACATGCCACCAACTCCACATTCACAGGCAACTTCAGCGCCACAGCCGTTTTCAGATAGCCCTCAATGCAAAGGCTCTAGACGCAAATATTGGTGTGAGAGCTAATTCAATCAAGGAAACACTGCATGTTGGTGAAGGGCATATTGAAGAAGGATCAGCCAAGTGGTTCTTGTGGGAGAACAACTCCATTTGGCTCACTAACTTCACACACCATCAGGCTTCCAAGCAGCTCTCAAGGAATCTCAGTTTTCACACTCTATGCTTAGTGCCCTTTGAGTGCATTATCTAGGAATGAACCTGGTAGAGCATCCCACACAAACGAATGCTCCACATGCGGGTTTCACATGACACCAACTCCACATTCACAGGCAACTTCAGCGCCACAGCCATTTTCAGATAGCCCTCAATGCAAAGGCTCTAGACGCAAATATTGGTGTGAGAGCTAATTCAATCAAGGAAACACTGCATGTTGGTGAAGGGCATATTGAAGAAGGATCAGCCGAGTGGTTCTTGTGGGAGAACAACTCCATTTGGCTCACTAACTTCACACACCATCAGGCTTCCAAGCAGCTCTCAAGGAAACTCAGTTTTCACACTCTATGCTTAGTGCCCTTTGAGTGCATTATCTATCAATGAACCTGGTAGAGCATCCCACACAAACGAATGCTCCACATGCGGGTTTCACATGCCACCAACTCCACATTCACAGGCAACTTCAGAGCCACAGCCGTTTTCAGATAGCCCTCAATGCAAAGGCTCTAGAAACAAATATTGGTGTGAGAGCTAATTCAATCAAGGAAACACTGCATGTTGGTGAAGGGCATATTGAAGAAGGATCAGCCGAGTGGTTCTTGTGGGACAACAACTCCATTTGGCTCACTAACTTCACACACCATCAGGCTTCCAAGCAGCTCTCAAGGAAACTCAGTTTTCACACTCTACGCTTAGTGCCCTTTTTGTGCCTAGGACTGAAATGAAGCTTGGTGAGGATCCCAAACAAACGAATGCTCCACATGCGGGTTTCACATGACACCAACTCCACATTCTCAGGTAACTCAACACCACAGCTGTTTTCAGATAGCCCTCAATGCAAAGGCTCTAGACGCAAATATTGGTGTGAGAGCTAATTCAATCAAGGAAACACTGCATGTTGGTGAAGGGCATATTAAAGAGGGATCAGCCGAGTGGTTCTTGTGATACAACAACTCCATTTGGCTCACTAACTTCACACACCATCAGGCTTCCAAGCAGCTCTCAAGGAAACTCAGTTTTCACACTCTATGCTTAGTGCCCTTTGAGTGCCTAGGACTGAAATGAAGCTTTTTAGAGCATCCCACACAAACGAATGCTCCACATGCGGGTTTCACATGACACCAACTCCACATTCTGAGGTAACTCAACACCACAGCTGTTTTCAGATAGCCCTCAATGCAAAGGCTCTAGACGCAAATATTGGTGTGAGAGCTAATTCAATCAAGGAAACACTTCATGTTGGTGAAAGGCATATTGAAGAAGGATCAGCCGAGTGCTTCTTGTGGGAAAACAACTCCATTTGGCTCACTAACTTCACACACCATCAGGCTTCCAAGCAGCTCTCAAGGAAACTCAGTTTTCACACTCTATGCTTAGTGCCCTTTATATGCCTAGGAATGAAAAGAACCTGGTAGAGCATCCCACACAAACGAATGCTCCACATGCGGGTTTCACATGCCACCAACTCCACATTCACAGGCAACTTCAGCGCCACAGCCGTTTTCAGATAGCCCTCAATGCAAAGGCTCTAGACGCAAATATTGGTGTGAGAGCTAATTCAATCAAGGAAACACTGCATGTTGGTGAAGGGCATATTGAAGAAGGATCAGCCAAGTGGTTCTTGTGGGAGAACAACTCCATTTGGCTCACTAACTTCACACACCATCAGGCTTCCAAGCAGCTCTCAAGGAATCTCAGTTTTCACACTCTATGCTTAGTGCCCTTTGAGTGCATTATCTAGGAATGAACCTGGTAGAGCATCCCACACAAACGAATGCTCCACATGCGGGTTTCACATGACACCAACTCCACATTCACAGGCAACTTCAGCGCCACAGCCATTTTCAGATAGCCCTCAATGCAAAGGCTCTAGACGCAAATATTGGTGTGAGAGCTAATTCAATCAAGGAAACACTGCATGTTGGTGAAGGGCATATTGAAGAAGGATCAGCCGAGTGGTTCTTGTGGGAGAACAACTCCATTTGGCTCACTAACTTCACACACCATCAGGCTTCCAAGCAGCTCTCAAGGAAACTCAGTTTTCACACTCTATGCTTAGTGCCCTTTGAGTGCATTATCTATCAATGAACCTGGTAGAGCATCCCACACAAACGAATGCTCCACATGCGGGTTTCACATGCCACCAACTCCACATTCACAGGCAACTTCAGAGCCACAGCCGTTTTCAGATAGCCCTCAATGCAAAGGCTCTAGAAACAAATATTGGTGTGAGAGCTAATTCAATCAAGGAAACACTGCATGTTGGTGAAGGGCATATTGAAGAAGGATCAGCCGAGTGGTTCTTGTGGGACAACAACTCCATTTGGCTCACTAACTTCACACACCATCAGGCTTCCAAGCAGCTCTCAAGGAAACTCAGTTTTCACACTCTACGCTTAGTGCCCTTTTTGTGCCTAGGACTGAAATGAAGCTTGGTGAGGATCCCAAACAAACGAATGCTCCACATGCGGGTTTCACATGACACCAACTCCACATTCTCAGGTAACTCAACACCACAGCTGTTTTCAGATAGCCCTCAATGCAAAGGCTCTAGACGCAAATATTGGTGTGAGAGCTAATTCAATCAAGGAAACACTGCATGTTGGTGAAGGGCATATTGAAGAAGGATCAGAAGAGTGGTTCTTGTGGGACAACAACTCCATTTGGCTCACTAACTTCACACACCATCAGGCTTCCAAGCAGCTCTCAAGGAAACTCAGTTTTCACACTCTATGCTTAGTGCCCTTTGTATGCCTAGGAATGAAATGAACCTGGTAGAGCATCCCACACAAACGAATGCTCCACATGCGGGTTTCACATGCCACCAACTCCACATTCACAGGCAACTTCAGCGCCACAGCCGTTTTCAGATAGCCCTCAATGCAAAGGCTCTAGACGCAAATATTGGTGTGAGAGCTAATTCAATCAAGGAAACACTGCATGTTGGTGAAGGGCATATTGAAGAAGGATCAGCCAAGTGGTTCTTGTGGGACAACAACTCCATTTGGCTCACTAACTTCACACACCATCAGGCTTCCAAGCAGCTCTCAAGGAAACTCAGTTTTCACACTCTATGCTTAGTGCCCTTTGAGTGCATTATCTAGGAATGAACTTGGTAGAGCATCCCACACAAACGAATGCTCCACATGCGGGTTTCACATGCCACCAACTCCACATTCACAGGCAACTTCAGCGCCACAGCCGTTTTCAGATAGCCCTCAATGCAAAGGCTCCAGACGCAAATATTGGTGTGAGAGCTAATTCAATCAAGGAAACACTGCATGTTGGTGAAGGGCATATTGAAGAAGGATCAGCCGAGTGGTTCTTGTGGGACAACAACTCCATTTGGCTCACTAACTTCACACACCATCAGGCTTCCAAGCAGCTCTCAAGGAAACTCAGTTTTCACACTCTATGCTTAGTGCCCTTTGAGTGCATTATCTAGGACTGAAATGAAGCTTGGTGAGCATCGCACACAAACGAATGCTCCACATGCGGGTTTCACATGCCACCAACTCCACATTCACAGGCAACTTCAGCGCCACAGCCGTTTTCAGATAGGCCTCAATGCAAAGGCTCTAGACACAAATATTGGTGTGAGAGCTAATTCAATCAAGGAAATACTGCATGTTGGTGAAGGGCATATTGAAGAAGGATCAGCCGAGTGGTTCTTGTGGGAGAACAACTCCATTTGGCTCACTAACTTCACACACCATCAGGCTTCCAAGCAGCTCTCAAGGAAACTCAGTTTTCACACTCTATGCTTAGTGCCCTTTGAGTGAATTATCTAGGAATGAACCTGGTAGAGCATCCCACACAAACGAATGCTCCACATGCGGGTTTCACATGCCACCAACTCCACATTCACAGGCAACTTCAGCGCCACAGCCATTTTCAGATAGCCCTCAATGCAAAGGCTCTAGACGCAAATATTGGTGTGAGAGCTAATTCAATCAAGGAAACACTGCATGTTGGTGAAGGGCATATTGAAGAAGGATCAGCCGAGTGGTTCTTGTGAGAGAACAACTCCATTTGGCTCACTAACTTCACACACCATCAGGCTTCCAAGCAGCTCTCAAGGAAACTCAGTTTTCACACTCTATGCTTAGTGCCCTATGAGTGCATTATCTAGGAATGAACCTGGTAGAGCATCCCACACAAACGAATGCTTCACATGCGGGTTTCACATGCCACCAACTCCACATTCACAGGCAACTTCAGCACCACAGCCGTTTTCAGATAGCCCTCAATGCAAAGGCTCTGGACGCAAATATTGGTGTGAGAGCTAATTCAATCAAGGAAACACTGAATGTTGGTGAAGGGCATATTGAAGAAGGATCAGCCGAGTGGTTCTTGTGGGAGAACAACTCCATTTGGCTCACTAACTTCACACACCATCAGGCTTCCAAGCAGCTCTCAAGGAAACTCACTTTTCACACTCTATGCTTAATGCCCTTTGAGTGCATTATCTAGCAATGAACCTGGTAGAGCATCCCACACAAACCAATGCTCCACATGCGGGTTTCACATGCCACCAACTCCACATTCACAGGCAACTTCAGCGTAACAGCCGTTTTCAGATAGCCCTCAATGCAAAGGCTCCAGACGCAAATATTGGTGTGAGAGCTAATTCAATCAAGGAAACACTGCATGTTGGTGAAGGGCATATTGAAGAAGGATCAGCCGAGTGGTTCTTGTGGGAGAACAACTCCATTTGGCTCACTAACTTCACACACCATCAGGCTTCCAAGCAGCTCTCAAGGAAACTCAGTTTTCACACTCTATGCTTAGTGCCCTTTGAGTGCCTAGGACTGAAATGAAGCTTTGTAGAGCATCCCACACAAACGAATGCTCCACATGCGGGTTTCACATGACACCAACTCCACATTCTCAGGCAACTCAACACCACAGCTGTTTTCAGATAGCCCTCAATTCAAAGGCTCTAGACGCAAATATTGGTGTGAGAGCTAATTCAACCAAGGAAACACTGCATGTTGGTGAAGGGCATATTGAAGAAGGATCAGAAGAGTGGTTCTTGTGGGACAACAACTCCATTTGGCTCACTAACTTCACACACCATCAGGCTTCCAAGCAGCTCTCAAGGAAACTCAGTTTTCACACTCTATGCTTAGTGCCCTTTGTATGCCTAGGAATGAAATGAACCTGGTAGAGCATCCCACACAAACGAATGCTCCACATGCGGGTTTCACATGCCACCAACTCCACATTCACAGGCAACTTCAGCGCCACAGCCGTTTTCAGATAGCCCTCAATGCAAACACTCTAGACGCAAATATTGGTGTGAGAGCTAATTCAATCAAGGAAACACTGCATGTTGGTGAAGGGCATATTGAAGAAGGATCAGCCAAGTGGTTCTTGTGGGACAACAACTCCATTTGGCTCACTAACTTCACACACCATCAGGCTTCCAAGCAGCTCTCAAGGAAACTCAGTTTTCACACTCTATGCTTAGTGCCCTTTGAGTGCATTATCTAGGAATGAACTTGGTAGAGCATCCCACACAAACGAATGCTCCACATGCGGGTTTCACATGACACCAACTCCACATTCACAGGCAACTTCAGCGTAACAGCCGTTTTCAGATAGCCCTCAATGCAAAGGCTCCAGACGCAAATATTGGTGTGAGAGCTAATTCAATCAAGGAAACACTGCATGTTGGTGAAGGGCATATTGAAGAAGGATCAGCCGAGTGGTTCTTGTGGGAGAACAACTCCATTTGGCTCACTAACTTCACACACCATCAGGCTTCCAAGCAGCTCTCAAGGAAACTCAGTTTTCACACTCTATGCTTAGTGCCCTTTGAGTGCCTAGGACTGAAATGAAGCTTTGTAGAGCATCCCACACAAACGAATGCTCCACATGCGGGTTTCACATGACACCAACTCCACATTCTCAGGCAACTCAACACCACAGCTGTTTTCAGATAGCCCTCAATGCAAAGGCTCTAGACGCAAATATTGGTGTGAGAGCTAATTCAATCAAGGAAACACTGCATGTTGGTGAAGGGCATATTGAAGAAGGATCAGCCGAGTGGTTCTTGTGGGACAACAACTCCATTTGGCTCACTAACTTCACACACCATCAGGCTTCCAAGCAGCTCTCAAGGAAACTCAGTTTTCACACTCTATGCTTAGTGCCCTTTGTATGCCTAGGAATGAAATGAACCTGGTAGAGCATCCCACACAAACGAATGCTCCACATGCGGGTTTCACATGCCACCAACTCCACATTCACAGGCAACTTCAGCGCCACAGCCGTATTCAGATAGCCCTCAATGCAAAGGCTCTAGACGCAAATATTGGTGTGAGAGCTAATTCAATCAAGGAAACACTGCATGTTGCTGAAGGGCATATTGAAGAAGGATCAGCTGAGTGCTTCTTGTGGGAGAACAACTCCATTTGGCTCACTAACTTCACACACCATCAGGCTTCCAAGCAGCTCTCAAGGAAACTCAGTTTTCACACTCTATGCTTAGTGCCCTTTGAGTGCATTATCTAGGAATGAACCTTGTAGAACATCCCACACAAACGAATGCTCCACATGCGGGTTTCACATGCCACCAACTCCACATTCACAGGCAACTTCAGCGTAACAGCCGTTTTCAGATAGCCCTCAATGCAAAGGCTCCAGACGCAAATATTGGTGTGAGAGCTAATTCAATCAAGGAAACACTGCATGTTGGTGAAGGGCATATTGAAGAAGGATCAGCCGAGTGGTTCTTGTGGGAGAACAACTCCATTTGGCTCACTAACTTCACACACCATCAGGCTTCCAAGCAGCTCTCAAGGAAACTCAGTTTTCACACTCTATGCTTAGTGCCCTTTGAGTGCCTAGGACTGAAATGAAGCTTTGTAGAGCATCCCACACAAACGAATGCTCCACATGCGGGTTTCACATGACACCAACTCCACATTCTCAGGCAACTCAACACCACAGCTGTTTTCAGATAGCCCTCAATGCAAAGGCTCTAGACGCAAATATTGGTGTGAGAGCTAATTCAATCAAGGAAACACTGCATGTTGGTGAAGGGCATATTGAAGAAGGATCAGCCGAGTGGTTCTTGTGGGACAACAACTCCATTTGGCTCACTAACTTCACACACCATCAGGCTTCCAAGCAGCTCTCAAGGAAACTCAGTTTTCACACTCTATGCTTAGTGCCCTTTGTATGCCTAGGAATGAAATGAACCTGGTAGAGCATCCCACACAAACGAATGCTCCACATGCGGGTTTCACATGCCACCAACTCCACATTCACAGGCAACTTCAGCGCCACAGCCGTATTCAGATAGCCCTCAATGCAAAGGCTCTAGACGCAAATATTGGTGTGAGAGCTAATTCAATCAAGGAAACACTGCATGTTGGTGAAGGGCATATTGAAGAAGGATCAGCTGAGTGCTTCTTGTGGGAGAACAACTCCATTTGGCTCACTAACTTCACACACCATCAGGCTTCCAAGCAGCTCTCAAGGAAACTCAGTTTTCACACTCTATGCTTAGTGCCCTTTGAGTGCATTATCTAGGAATGAACCTCGTAGAGCATCCCACACAAACGAATGCTCCACATGCGGGTTTCACATGCCACCAACTCCACATTCACAGGCAACTTCAGCACCACAGCCGTTTTCAGATAGCCCTCAATGCAAAGGATCTAGACGCAAATATTGGTGTGAGAGCTAATTCAATCAAGGAAACACTGCATGTTGGTGAAGGGCATATTGAAGAAGGATCAGCCGAGTGGTTCTTGTGGGAGAACAACTCCATTTGGCTCACTAACTTCACACACCATCAGGCTTCCAAGCAGCTGTCAAGGAAACTCAGTTTTCACACTCTATGCTTAGTGCCCTTTGAGTGCATTATCTAGGAATGAACCTCGTAGAGCATCCCACACAAACGAATGCTCCACATGCGGGTTTCACATGCCACCAACTCCACATTCACAGGCAACTTCAGCGCCACAGCCGTTTTCAGATAGCCCTCAATGCAAACACTCTAGACGCAAATATTGGTGTGAGAGCTAATTCAATCAAGGAAACACTGCATGTTGGTGAAGGGCATATTGAAGAAGGATCAGCCGAGTGGTTCTTGTGGGACAACAACTCCATTTGGCTCACTAACTTCACACACCATCAGGCTTCCAAGCAGCTCTCAAGGAAACTCAGTTTTCACACTCTACGCTTAGTGCCCTTTTTGTGCCTAGGACTGAAATGAAGCTTGGTGAGGATCTCAAATAAACGAATGCTCCACATGCGGGTTTCACATGCCACCAACTCCACATTCACAGGCAACTTCAGCGCCACAGCCGTTTTCAGATAGCTCTCAATGCAAAGGCTCTAGACGCAAATATTGGTGTGAGAGCTAATTCAATCAAGGAAACACTGCATGTTGGTGAAGGGCATATTGAAGAAGGATCAGCCGAGTGGTTCTTGTGGGACAACAACTCCATTTGGCTCACTAACTTCACACACCATCAGGCTTCCAAGCAGCTCTCAAGGAAACTCAGTTTTCACACTCTATGCTTAGTGCCCTTTGAGTGCCTAGGACTGAAATGAAGCTTTGTAGAGCATCCCACACAAACGAATGCTCCACATGCGGGTTTCACATGACACCAACTCCACATTCTCAGGTAACTCAACACCACAGCTGTTTTCAGATAGCCCTCAATGCAAAGGCTCTAGACGCAAATATTGGTGTGAGAGCTAATTCAATCAAGGAAACACTGCATGTTGGTGAAGGGCATATTGAAGAAGGATCAGAAGAGTGGTTCTTGTGGGACAACAACTCCATTTGGCTCACTAACTTCACACACCATCAGGCTTCCAAGCAGCTCTCAAGGAAACTCAGTTTTCACACTCTATGCTTAGTGCCCTTTGAGTGCATTATCTAGGAATGAACCTGGTAGAGCATCCCACACAAACGAATGCTCCACATGCGGGTTTCACATGACACCAACTCCACATTCACAGGCAACTTCAGCGCCACAGCCGTTTTCAGATAGCTCTCAATGCAAAGGCTCTAGAGGCAAATATTGGTGTGAGAGCTAATTCAATCAAGGAAACACTGCATGTTGGTGAAGGGCATATTGAAGAAGGATCAGCCGAGTGGTTCTTGTGGGACAACAACTCCATTTGGCTCACTAACTTCACACACCATCAGGCTTCCAAGCAGCTCTCAAGGAAACTCAGTTTTCACACTCTATGCTTAGTGCCCTTTGTATGCCTAGGAATGAAATGAACCTGGTAGAGCATCCCACACAAACGAATGCTCCACATGCGGGTTTCACATGCCACCAACTCCACATTCACAGGCAACTTCAGCGCCACAGCCGTATTCAGATAGCCCTCAATGCAAAGGCTCTAGACGCAAATATTGGTGTGAGAGCTAATTCAATCAAGGAAACACTGCATGTTGGTGAAGGGCATATTGAAGAAGGATCAGCCGAGTGGTTCTTGTGGGACAACAACTCCATTTGGCTCACTAACTTCACACACCATCAGGCTTCCAAGCAGCTCTCAAGGAAACTCAGTTTTCACACTCTATGCTTAATGCCCTTTGAGTGCATTATCTAGGAATGAACCTGGTAGAGCATCCCACACAAACGAATGCTCCACATGCGGGTTTTACATGCCACCAACTCCACATTCACAGGCAACTTCAGCGCCACAGCCGTTTTCAGATAGCCCTCAATGCAAAGGCTCTAGACGCAAATATTGGTGTGAGAGCTAATTCAATCAAGGAAACACTGCATGTTGGTGAAGGGCATATTGAAGAAGGATCAGCCGAGTGGTTCGTGTGGGACAACAACTCCATTTGGCTCACTAACTTCACACACCATCAGGCTTCCAAGCAGCTCTCAAGGAAACTCAGTTTTCACACTCTATGCTTAGTGCCCTTTGTATGCCTAGGAATGAAATGAACCTGGTAGAGCATCCCACACAAACCAATGCTCCACATGCGGGTTTCACATGCCACCAACTCCACATTCACAGGCAACTTCAGCGCCACAGCCGTATTCAGATAGCCCTCAATGCAAAGGCTCTAGACGCAAATATTGGTGTGAGAGCTAATTCAATCAAGGAAACACTGCATGTTGGTGAAGGGCATATTGAAGAAGGATCAGCCGAGTGGTTCTTGTGGGAGAACAACTCCATTTGGCTCACTAACTTCACACACCATCAGGCTTCCAAGCAGCTCTCAAGGAAACTCAGTTTTCACACTCTATGCTTAGTGCCCTTTTTGTGCATTATCTAGGAATGAACCTGGTAGAGCATCCCACACAAACGAATGCTCCACATGCGGGTTTCACATGCCACCAACTCCACATTCACAGGCAACTTCAGCGCCACAGCCGTATTCAGATAGCCCTCAATTCGAAAGCTCTAGATGCAAATATTGGTGTGAGAGCTAATTCAATCAAGGAAACACTGCATGTTGGTGAAGGGCATATTAAAGAAGGATCAGCCGAGTGGTTCTTGTGGGACAACAACTCCATTTGGCTCACTAACTTCACACACCATCAGGCTTCCAAGCAGCTCTCAAGGAAACTCAGTTTTCACACTCTATGCTTAGTGCCCTTTGAGTGCCTAGGACTGAAATGAAGCTTTTTAGAGCATCCCACACAAACGAATGCTCCACATGCGGGTTTCACATGACACCAACTCCACATTCTCAGGTAACTCAACACCACAGCTGTTTTCAGATAGCCCTCAATGCAAAGGCTCTAGACGCAAATATTGGTGTGAGAGCTAATTCAATCAAGGAAACACTGCATGTTGGTGAAGGGCATATTGAAGAAGGATCAGCCGAGTGGTTCTTGTGGGACAACAACTCCATTTGGCTCACTAACTTCACACACCATCAGGCTTCCAAGCAGCTCTCAAGGAAACTCAGTTTTCACACTCTACGCTTAGTGCCCTTTTTGTGCCTAGGACTGAAATGAAGCTTGGTGAGGATCCCAAACAAACGAATGCTCCACATGCGGGTTTCACATGACACCAACTCCACATTCTCAGGTAACTCAACACCACAGCTGTTTTCAGATAGCCCTCAATGCAAAGGCTCTAGACGCAAATATTGGTGTGAGAGCTAATTCAATCAAGGAAACACTGCATGTTGGTGAAGGGCATATTGAAGAAGGATCAGAAGAGTGGTTCTTGTGGGACAACAACTCCATTTGGCTCACTAACTTCACACACCATCAGGCTTCCAAGCAGCTCTCAAGGAAACTCAGTTTTCACACTCTATGCTTAGTGCCCTTTGTATGCCTAGGAATGAAATGAACCTGGTAGAGCATCCCACACAAACGAATGCTCCACATGCGGGTTTCACATGCCACCAACTCCACATTCACAGGCAACTTCAGCGCCACAGCCGTTTTCAGATAGCCCTCAATGCAAAGGCTCTAGACGCAAATATTGGTGTGAGAGCTAATTCAATCAAGGAAACACTGCATGTTGGTGAAGGGCATATTGAAGAAGGATCAGCCAAGTGGTTCTTGTGGGACAACAACTCCATTTGGCTCACTAACTTCACACACCATCAGGCTTCCAAGCAGCTCTCAAGGAAACTCAGTTTTCACACTCTATGCTTAGTGCCCTTTGAGTGCATTATCTAGGAATGAACTTGGTAGAGCATCCCACACAAACGAATGCTCCACATGCGGGTTTCACATGCCACCAACTCCACATTCACAGGCAACTTCAGCGCCACAGCCGTTTTCAGATAGCCCTCAATGCAAAGGCTCCAGACGCAAATATTGGTGTGAGAGCTAATTCAATCAAGGAAACACTGCATGTTGGTGAAGGGCATATTGAAGAAGGATCAGCCGAGTGGTTCTTGTGGGACAACAACTCCATTTGGCTCACTAACTTCACACACCATCAGGCTTCCAAGCAGCTCTCAAGGAAACTCAGTTTTCACACTCTATGCTTAGTGCCCTTTGAGTGCATTATCTAGGACTGAAATGAAGCTTGGTGAGCATCGCACACAAACGAATGCTCCACATGCGGGTTTCACATGCCACCAACTCCACATTCACAGGCAACTTCAGCGCCACAGCCGTTTTCAGATAGGCCTGAATGCAAAGGCTCTAGACACAAATATTGGTGTGAGAGCTAATTCAATCAAGGAAATACTGCATGTTGGTGAAGGGCATATTGAAGAAGGATCAGCCGAGTGGTTCTTGTGGGAGAACAACTCCATTTGGCTCACTAACTTCACACACCATCAGGCTTCCAAGCAGCTCTCAAGGAAACTCAGTTTTCACACTCTATGCTTAGTGCCCTTTGAGTGAATTATCTAGGAATGAACCTGGTAGAGCATCCCACACAAACGAATGCTCCACATGCGGGTTTCACATGCCACCAACTCCACATTCACAGGCAACTTCAGCGCCACAGCCATTTTCAGATAGCCCTCAATGCAAAGGCTCTAGACGCAAATATTGGTGTGAGAGCTAATTCAATCAAGGAAACACTGCATGTTGGTGAAGGGCATATTGAAGAAGGATCAGCCGAGTGGTTCTTGTGAGAGAACAACTCCATTTGGCTCACTAACTTCACACACCATCAGGCTTCCAAGCAGCTCTCAAGGAAACTCAGTTTTCACACTCTATGCTTAGTGCCCTTTGTATGCCTAGGAATGAAATGAACCTGGTAGAGCATCCCACACAAACGAATGCTCCACATGCGGGTTTCACATGCCACCAACTCCACATTCACAGGCAACTTCAGCGCCACAGCCGTTTTCAGATAGCCCTCAATGCAAACACTCTAGACGCAAATATTGGTGTGAGAGCTAATTCAATCAAGGAAACACTGCATGTTGGTGAAGGGCATATTGAAGAAGGATCAGCCGAGTGGTTCTTGTGGGACAACAACTCCATTTGGCTCACTAACTTCACACACCATCAGGCTTCCAAGCAGCTCTCAAGGAAACTCAGTTTTCACACTCTATGCTTAGTGCCCTTTGTGTGCCTCGGACTGAAATGAAGCTTGGTGAGCATCCCACACAAACGAATGCTCCACATGCGGGTTTCACATGCCACCAACTCCACATTCACAGGCAACTTCAGCGTAACAGCCGTTTTCAGATAGCCCTCAATGCAAAGGCTCTAGACGCAAATATTGGTGTGAGAGCTAATTCAATCAAGGAAACACTGCATGTTGGTGAAGGGCATATTGAAGAAGGATCAGCCGAGTGGTTCTTGTGGGACAACAACTCCATTTGGCTCACTAACTTCACACACCATCAGGCTTCCAAGCAGCTCTCAAGGAAACTCAGTTTTCACACTCTATGCTTAGTGCCCTTTGTATGCCTAGGAATGAAATGAACCTGGTAGAGCATCCCACACAAACGAATGCTCCACATGCGGGTTTCACATGCCACCAACTCCACATTCACAGGCAACTTCAGCGCCACAGCCGTATTCAGATAGCCCTCAATGCAAAGGCTCTAGACGCAAATATTGGTGTGAGAGCTAATTCAATCAAGGAAACACTGCATGTTGCTGAAGGGCATATTGAAGAAGGATCAGCTGAGTGCTTCTTGTGGGAGAACAACTCCATTTGGCTCACTAACTTCACACACCATCAGGCTTCCAAGCAGCTCTCAAGGAAACTTAGTTTTCACACTCTATGCTTAGTGCCCTTTGAGTGCATTATCTAGGAATGAACCTCGTAGAGCATCCCACACAAACGAATGCTCCACATGCGGGTTTCACATGCCACCAACTCCACATTCACAGGCAACTTCAGCGCCACAGCCGTTTTCAGATAGCTCTCAATGCAAAGGCTCTAGACGCAAATATTGGTGTGAGAGCTAATTCAATCAAGGAAACACTGCATGTTGGTGAAGGGCATATTGAAGAAGGATCAGCCGAGTGGTTCTTGTGGGACAACAACTCCATTTGGCTCACTAACTTCACACACCATCAGGCTTCCAAGCAGCTCTCAAGGAAACTCAGTTTTCACACTCTATGCTTAGTGCCCTTTGAGTGCCTAGGACTGAAATGAAGCTTTGTAGAGCATCCCACACAAACGAATGCTCCACATGCGGGTTTCACATGACACCAACTCCACATTCTCAGGTAACTCAACACCACAGCTGTTTTCAGATAGCCCTCAATGCAAAGGCTCTAGACGCAAATATTGGTGTGAGAGCTAATTCAATCAAGGAAACACTGCATGTTGGTGAAGGGCATATTGAAGAAGGATCAGAAGAGTGGTTCTTGTGGGACAACAACTCCATTTGGCTCACTAACTTCACACACCATCAGGCTTCCAAGCAGCTCTCAAGGAAACTCAGTTTTCACACTCTATGCTTAGTGCCCTTTGAGTGCATTATCTAGGAATGAACCTGGTAGAGCATCCCACACAAACGAATGCTCCACATGCGGGTTTCACATGACACCAACTCCACATTCACAGGCAACTTCAGCGCCACAGCCGTTTTCAGATAGCTCTCAATGCAAAGGCTCTAGAGGCAAATATTGGTGTGAGAGCTAATTCAATCAAGGAAACACTGCATGTTGGTGAAGGGCATATTGAAGAAGGATCAGCCGAGTGGTTCTTGTGGGACAACAACTCCATTTGGCTCACTAACTTCACACACCATCAGGCTTCCAAGCAGCTCTCAAGGAAACTCAGTTTTCACACTCTATGCTTAGTGCCCTTTGTATGCCTAGGAATGAAATGAACCTGGTAGAGCATCCCACACAAACGAATGCTCCACATGCGGGTTTCACATGCCACCAACTCCACATTCACAGGCAACTTCAGCGCCACAGCCGTATTCAGATAGCCCTCAATGCAAAGGCTCTAGACGCAAATATTGGTGTGAGAGCTAATTCAATCAAGGAAACACTGCATGTTGGTGAAGGGCATATTGAAGAAGGATCAGAAGAGTGGTTCTTGTGGGACAACAACTCCATTTGGCTCACTAACTTCACACACCATCAGGCTTCCAAGCAGCTCTCAAGGAAACTCAGTTTTCACACTCTATGCTTAATGCCCTTTGAGTGCATTATCTAGGAATGAACCTGGTAGAGCATCCCACACAAACCAATCCTCCACATGCGGGTTTCACATGCCACCAACTCCACATTCACAGGCAACTTCAGCGCCACAGCCGTTTTCAGATAGCCCTCAATGCAAAGGCTCTAGACGCAAATATTGGTGTGAGAGCTAATTCAATCAAGGAAACACTGCATGTTGGTGAAGGGCATATTGAAGAAGGATCAGCCGAGTGGTTCGTGTGGGACAACAACTCCATTTGGCTCACTAACTTCACACACCATCAGGCTTCCAAGCAGCTCTCAAGGAAACTCAGTTTTCACACTCTATGCTTAGTGCCCTTTGTATGCCTAGGAATGAAATGAACCTGGTAGAGCATCCCACACAAACGAATGCTCCACATGCGGGTTTCACATGCCACCAACTCCACATTCACAGGCAACTTCAGCGCCACAGCCGTATTCAGATAGCCCTCAATGCAAAGGCTCTAGACGCAAATATTGGTGTGAGAGCTAATTCAATCAAGGAAACACTGCATGTTGGTGAAGGGCATATTGAAGAAGGATCAGCCGAGTGGTTCTTGTGGGAGAACAACTCCATTTGGCTCACTAACTTCACACACCATCAGGCTTCCAAGCAGCTCTCAAGGAAACTCAGTTTTCACACTCTATGCTTAGTGCCCTTTGAGTGCATTATCTAGGAATGAACCTCGTAGAGCATCCCACACAAACGAATGCTCCACATGCGGGTTTCACATGCCACCAACTCCACATTCACAGGCAACTTCAGCGCCACAGCCGTTTTCAGATAGCCCTCAATGCAAAGGCTCTAGACGCAAATATTGGTGTGAGAGCTAATTCAATCAAGGAAACACTGCATGTTGGTGAAGGGCATATTGAAGAAGGATCAGCCGAGTGGTTCTTGTGGGACAACAACTCCATTTGGCTCACTAACTTCACACACCATCAGGCTTCCAAGCAGCTCTCAAGGAAACTCAGTTTTCACACTCTATGCTTAGTGCCCTTTGAGTGCATTATCTAGGAATGAACCTCGTAGAGCATCCCACACAAACGAATGCTCCACATGCGGGTTTCACATGCCACCAACTCCACATTCACAGGCAACTTCAGCGCCACAGCCGTTTTCAGATAGCCCTCAATGCAAAGGCTCTAGACGCAAATATTGGTGTGAGAGCTAATTCAATCAAGGAAACACTGCATGTTGGTGAAGGGCATATTGAAGAAGGATCAGCCGAGTGGTTCTTGTGGGACAACAACTCCATTTGGCTCACTAACTTCACACACCATCAGGCTTCCAGGCAGCTCTCAAGGAAACTCAGTTTTCACACTCTACGCTTAGTGCCCTTTTTGTGCCTAGGACTGAAATGAAGCTTGGTGAGGATCCCAAACAAACGAGTGCTCCACATGCGGGTTTCACATGCCACCAACTCCACATTCACAGGCAACTTCAGCGCCACAGCCGTTTTCAGATAGTTCTCAATGCAAAGGCTCTAGACGCAAATATTGGTGTGAGAGCTAATTCAATCAAGGAAACACTGCATGTTGGTGAAGGGCATATTGAAGAAGGATCAGCCGAGTGGTTCTTGTGGGACAACAACTCCATTTGGCTCACTAACTTCACACACCATCAGTCTTCCAAGCAGCTCTCAAGGAAACTCAGTTTTCACACTCTATGCTTAGTGCCCTTTGAGTGCCTAGGACTGAAATGAAGCTTTGTAGAGCATCCCACACAAACGAATGCTCCACATGCGGGTTTCACATGCCACCAACTCCACATTCTCAGGTAACTCAACACCACAGCTGTTTTCAGATAGCCCTCAATGCAAAGGCTCTAGACGCAAATATTGGTGTGAGAGCTAATTCAATCAAGGAAACACTGCATGTTGGTGAAGGGCATATTGAAGAAGGATCAGAAGAATGGTTCTTGTGGGACAACAACTCCATTTGGCTCACTAACTTCACACACCATCAGGCTTCCAAGCAGCTCTCAAGGAAACTCAGTTTTCACACTCTATGCTTAGTGCCCTTTGTATGCCTAGGAATGCAATGAACCTGGTAGAGCATCCCACACAAACGAATGCTCCACATGCGGGTTTCACATGCCACCAACTCCACATTCACAGGCAACTTCAGCGCCACAGCCGTTTTCAGATAGCCCTCAATGCAAAGGCTCTAGACGCAAATATTGGTGTGAGAGCTAATTCAATCAAGGAAACACTGCATGTTGGTGAAGGGCATATTGAAGAAGGATCAGCCGAGTGGTTCTTGTGGGAGAACAACTCCATTTGGCTCACTAACTTCACACACCATCAGGCTTCCAAGCAGCTCTCAAGGAAACTCAGTTTTCACACTCTATGCTTAGTGCCCTTTGAGTGCATTATCTAGGAATGAACCTCGTAGAGCATCCCACACAAACGAATGCTCCACATGCGGGTTTCACATGCCACCAACTCCACATTCACAGGCAACTTCAGCGCCACAGCCGTTTTCAGATAGCCCTCAATGCAAAGGCTCTAGACGCAAATATTGGTGTGAGAGCTAATTCAATCAAGGAAACACTGCATGTTGGTGAAGGGCATATTGAAGAAGGATCAGCCGAGTGGTTCTTGTGGGAGAACAACTCCATTTGGCTCACTAACTTCACACACCATCAGGCTTCCAAGCAGCTCTCAAGGAAACTCAGTTTTCACACTCTATGCTTAGTGCCCTTTGAGTGCATTATCTAGGAATGAACCTCGTAGAGCATCCCACACAAACGAATGCTCCACATGCGGGTTTCACATGCCACCAACTCCACATTCACAGGCAACTTCAGCGCCACAGCCATTTTCAGATAGCCCTCAATGCAAAGGCTCTAGACGCAAATATTGGTGTGAGAGCTAATTCAATCAAGGAAACACTGCATGTTGGTGAAGGGCATATTGAAGAAGGATCAGCCGAGTGGTTCTTGTGAGAGAACAACTCCATTTGGCTCACTAACTTCACACACCATCAGGCTTCCAAGCAGCTCTCAAGGAAACTCAGTTTTCACACTCTATGCTTAGTGCCCTTTGAGTGCATTATCTAGGAATGAACCTGGTAGAGCATCCCACACAAATGAATGCTCCACATGCGGGTTTCACATGCCACCAACTCCACATTCACAGGCAACTTCAGCACCACAGCCGTTTTCAGATAGCCCTCAATGCAAAGGCTCTAGACGCAAATATTGGTGTGAGAGCTAATTCAATCAAGGAAACACTGCATGTTGGTGAAGGGCATATTGAAGAAGGATCAGCCGAGTGGTTCTTGTGGGAGAACAACTCCATTTGGCTCACTAACTTCACACACCATCAGGCTTCCAAGCAGCTCTCAAGGAAACTCACTTTTCACACTCTATGCTTAATGCACTTTGAGTGCATTATCTAGCAATGAACCTGGTAGAGCATCCCACACAAACCAATGCTCCACATGCGGGTTTCACATGCCACCAACTCCACATTCACAGGCAACTTCAGCACCACAGCCATTTTCAGATAGCCCTCAATTCAAAGGCTCTAGACGCAAATATTGGTGTGAGAGCTAATTCAATCAAGGAAACACTGCATGTTGGTGAAGGGCATGTAGATGAAGGATCAGCCGAGTGGTTCTTGTGGGAGAACAACTCCATTTGGCTCACTAACTTCACACACCATCAGGCTTCCAAGCAGCTCTCAAGGAAACTCAGTTTTCACACTCTGTGCATAGTGCCCTTTGTGTGCCTAGGACTGAAATGAAGCTTGGTGAGCATCCCACACAAACGAATGCTCCACATGCGGGTTTCACATGCCACCAACTCCACATTCACAGGCAACTTCAGTGCCACAGCCGTTTTCAGATAGCCCTCAATGCAAAGGCTCTAGACGCAAATATTGGTGTGAGAGCTAATTCAATCAAGGAAACACTGCATGTTGGTGAAGGGCATATTGAAGAAGGATCAGCCGAGTGGTTCTTGTGGGAGAACAACTCCATTTGGCTCACTAACTTCACACACCATCAGGCTTCCAAGCAGCTCTCAAGGAAACTCAGTTTTCACACTCTATGCTTAGTGCCCTTTGAGTGCATTATCTAGGAATGAACCTGGTAGAGCATCCCACACAAACGAATGCTCCACATGCGGGTTTCACATGCCACCAACTCCACATTCACAGGCAACTTCAGCGCCACAGCCGTTTTCAGATAGCTCTCAATGCAAAGGCTCTAGACGCAAATATTGGTGTGAGAGCTAATTCAATCAAGGAAACACTGCATGTTGGTGAAGGGCATATTGAAGAAGGATCAGCCGAGTGGTTCTTGTGGGAGAACAACTCCATTTGGCTCACTAACTTCACACACCATCAGGCTTCCAAGCAGCTCTCAAGGAAACTCACTTTTCACACTCTATGCTTAGTGCCCTTTGAGTGCATTATCTAGGAATGAACCTGGTAGAGCATCCCACACAAACGAATGCTCCACATGCGGGTTTCACATGCCACCAACTCCACATTCACAGGCAACTTCAGAGCCACAGCCGTTTTCAGATAGCCCTCAATGCAAAGGCTCTAGACGCAAATATTGGTGTGAGAGCTAATTCAATCAAGGAAACACTGCATGTTGGTGAAGGGCATATTGAAGAAGGATCAGCCGAGTGGTTCTTGTGGGACAACAACTCCATTTGGCTCACTAACTTCACACACCATCAGGCTTCCAGGCAGCTCTCACGGAAACTCAGTTTTCACACTCTACGCTTAGTTCCCTTTTTGTGCCTAGGACTGAAATGAAGCTTGGTGAGGATCCCAAACAAACGAATGCTCCACATGCGGGTTTCACATGCCACCAACTCCACATTCACAGGCAACTTCAGCGCCACAGCCGTTTTCAGATAGCTCTCAATGCAAAGGCTCTAGACGCAAATATTGGTGTGAGAGCTAATTCAATCAAGGAAACACTGCATGTTGGTGAAGGGCATATTGAAGAAGGATCAGCCGAGTGGTTCTTGTGGGACAACAACTCCATTTGGCTCACTAACTTCACACACCATCAGGCTTCCAAGCAGCTCTCAAGGAAACTCAGTTTTCACACTCTATGCTTAGTGCCCTTTGAGTGCCTAGGACTGAAATGAAGCTTTGTAGAGCATCCCACACAAACGAATGCTCCACATGCGGGTTTCACATGACACCAACTCCACATTCTCAGGTAACTCAACACCACAGCTGTTTTCAGATAGCCCTCAATGCAAAGGCTCTAGACGCAAATATTGGTGTGAGAGCTAATTCAATCAAGGAAACACTGCATGTTGGTGAAGGGCATATTGAAGAAGGATCAGAAGAGTGGTTCTTGTGGGACAACAACTCCATTTGGCTCACTAACTTCACACACCATCAGGCTTCCAAGCAGCTCTCAAGGAAACTCAGTTTTCACACTCTATGCTTAGTGCCCTTTGTATGCCTAGGAATGAAATGAACCTGGTAGAGCATCCCACACAAACGAATGCTCCACATGCGGGTTTCACATGCCACCAACTCCACATTCACAGGCAACTTCAGCGCCACAGCCGTTTTCAGATAGCCCTCAATGCAAAGGCTCTAGACGCAAATATTTGTGTGAGAGCTAATTCAATCAAGGAAACACTGCATGTTGGTGAAGGGCATATTGAAGAAGGATCAGCCGAGTGGTTCTTGTGGGAGAACAACTCCATTTGGCTCACTAACTTCACACACCATCAGGCTTCCAAGCAGCTCTCAAGGAAACTCACTTTTCACACTCTATGCTTAATGCCCTTTGAGTGCATTATCTAGCAATGATCCTGGTAGAGCATCCCACACAAACGAATGCTCCACATGCGGGTTTCACATGCCACCAACTCCACATTCACAGGCAACTTCAGCACCACAGCCGTTTTCAGATAGCCCTCAATTCAAAGGCCCTAGACGCAAATATTGGTGTGAGAGCTAATTCAATCAAGGAAACACTGCATGTTGGTGAAGGGCATATAGATGAAGGATCAGCCGAGTGGTTCTTGGGGGAGAACAACTCCATTTGGCTCACTAACTTCACACACCATCAGGCTTCCAAGCAGCTCTCAAGGAAACTCAGTTTTCACACTCAGTGCATAGTGCCCTTTGTGTGCCTAGGACTGAAATGAAGCTTGGTGAGCATCCCACACAAACGAATGCTCCACATGCGGGTTTCACATGCCACCAACTCCACATTCACAGGCAACTTCAGTGCCACAGCCGTTTTCAGATAGCCCTCAATGCAAAGGCTCTAGACGCAAATATTGGTGTGAGAGCTAATTCAATCAAGGAAACACTGCATGTTGGTGAAGGGCATATTGAAGAAGGATCAGCCGAGTGGTTCTTGTGGGACAACAACTCCATTTGGCTCACTAACTTCACACACCATCAGGCTTCCAAGCAGCTCTCAAGGAAACTCAGTTTTCACACTCTATGCTTAGTGCCCTTTGAGTGCATTATCTTGGAATGAACCTGGTAGAGCATCCCACACAAACGAATGCTCCACATGCGGGTTTCACATGCCACCAACTCCACATTCACAGGCAACTTCAGCACCACAGCCGTTTTCAAATAGCTCTCAATTCAAAGGCTCTAGACGCAAATATTGGTGTGAGAGCTAATTCAATCAAGGAAACACTGCATGTTGGTGAAGGGCATATTGAAGAAGGATCAGCCGAGTGGTTCTTGTGGGAGAACAACTCCATTTGGCTCACTAACTTCACACACCATCAGGCTTCCAAGCAGCTCTCAAGGAAACTCAGTTTTCACACTCTATGCTTAGTGCCCTTTGAGTGCATTATCTAGGAATGAACCTGGTAGAGCATCGCACACAAACGAATGCTCCACATGCGGGTTTCATATGCCACCAACTCCACATTCACAGGCAACTTCAGCGCCACAGCCGTTTTCAGATAGCCCTCAATGCAAAGGCTCTAGACGCAAATATTGGTGTGAGAGCTAATTCAATCAAGGAAACACTGCATGTTGGTGAAGGGCATATTGAAGAAGGATCAGCCGAGTGGTTCTTGTGGGACAACAACTCCATTTGGCTCACTAACTTCACACACCATCAGGCTTCCAAGCAGCTCTCAAGGAAACTCACTTTTCACACTCTATGCTTAATGCCCTTTGAGTGCATTATCTAGCAATGATCCTGGTAGAGCATCCCACACAAACCAATGCTCCACATGCGGGTTTCACATGCCACCAACTCCACATTCACAGGCAACTTCAGTGCCACAGCCGTTTTCAGATAGCCCTCAATTCAAAGGCTCTAGACGCAAATATTGGTGTGAGAGCTAATTCAATCAAGGAAACACTGCATGTTGGTGAAGGGCATATAGATGAAGGATCAGCCGAGTGGTTCTTGTGGGAGAACAACTCCATTTGGCTCACTAACTTCACACACCATCAGGCTTCCAAGCAGCTCTCAAGGAAACTCAGTTTTCACACTCTGTGCATAGTGCCCTTTGTGTGCCTAGGACTGAAATGAAGCTTGGTGAGCATCCCACACAAACGAATGCTCCACATGCGGGTTTCACATGCCACCAACTCCACATTCACAGGCAACTTCAGTGCACAGCCGTTTTCAGATAGCCCTCAATGCAAAGGCTCTAGACGCAAATATTGGTGTGAGAGCTAATTCAATCAAGGAAACACTGCATGTTGGTGAAGGGCATATTGAAGAAGGATCAGCCGAGTGGTTCTTGTGGGAGAACAACTCCATTTGGCTCACTAACTTCACACACCATCAGGCTTCCAAGCAGCTCTCAAGGAAACTCAGTTTTCACACTCTATGCTTAGTGCCCTTTGAGTGCATTATCTTGGAAGGAACCTGGTAGAGCATCCCACACAAACGAATGCTCCACATGCGGGTTTCACATGCCACCAACTCCACATTCACAGGCAACTTCAGCACCACAGCCGTTTTCAAATAGCTCTCAATTCAAAGGCTCTAGACGCAAATATTGGTGTGAGAGCTAATTCAATCAAGGAAACAATGCATGTTGGTGAAGTGCATATTGAAGAAGGATCAGCCGAGTGGTTCTTGTGGGAGAACAACTCCATTTGGCTCACTAACTTCACACACCATCAGGCTTCCAAGCAGCTCTCAAGGAAACTCAGTTTTCACACTCTATGCTTAGTGCCCTTTGAGTGCATTATCTAGGAATGAACCTGGTAGAGCATCGCACACAAACGAATGCTCCACATGCGGGTTTCACATGCCACCAACTCCACATTCACAGGCAACTTCAGCGCCACAGCCGTTTTCAGATAGCCCTCAATGCAAAGGCTCTAGACGCAAATATTGGTGTGAGAGCTAATTCAATCAAGGAAACACTGCATGTTGGTGAAGGGCATATTGAAGAAGGATCAGCCGAGTGGTTCTTGTGGGACAACAACTCCATTTGGCTCACTAACTTCACACACCATCAGGCTTCCAAGCAGCTCTCAAGGAAACTCAGTTTTCACACTCTATGCTTAGTGCCCTTTGAGTGCATTATCTAGGAATGAACCTGGTAGAGCATCCCATACAAACGAATGCTCCACATGCGGGTTTCACATGCCACCAACTCCACATTCACAGGCAACTTCAGCGCCACAGCCGTTTTCAGATAGCCCTCAATGCAAAGGCTCTAGACGCAAATATTGGTGTGAGAGCTAATTCAATCAAGGAAACACTGCATGTTGGTGAAGGGCATATTGAAGAAGGATCAGCTGAGTGGTTCTTGTGGGACAACAACTCCATTTGGCTCACTAACTTCACACACCATCAGGCTTCCAAGCAGCTCTCAAGGAAACTCAGATTTCACACTCTATGCTTAGTGCCCTTTGTATGCCTAGGAATGAAATGAACCTGGTAGAGCATCCCACACAAATGAATGCTCCACATGCGGGTTTCACATGCCACGAACTCCACATTCACAGGCAACTTCAGCGCCACAGCCGTTTTCAGATAGCCCTCAATGCAAAGGCTCTAGACGCAAATATTGGTGTGAGAGCTAATTCAATCAAGGAAACAATGCATGTTGGTGAAGGGCATATTGAAGAAGGATCAGCCGAGTGGTTCTTGTGGGAGAACAACTCCATTTGGCTCACTAACTTCACACACCATCAGGCTTCCAAGCAGCTCTCAAGGAAACTCAGTTTTCACACTCTATGCTTAGTGCCCTTTGAGTGCATTATCTAGGAATGAACCTTGTAGAACATCCCACACAAACGAATGCTCCACATGCGGGTTTCACATGCCACCAACTCCACATTCACAGGCAACTTCAGCGCCACAGCCGTTTTCAGATAGCTCTCAATGCAAAGGCTATAGACGCAAATATTGGTGTGAGAGCTAATTCAATCAAGGAAACACTGCATGTTGGTGAAGGGCATATTGAAGAAGGATCAGCCGAGTGGTTCTTGTGGGACAACAACTCCATTTGGCTCACTAACTTCACACACCATCAGGCTCCCAAGCAGCTCTCAAGGAAACTCAGTTTTCACACTCTATGCTTAGTGCCCTTTGAGTGCCTAGGACTGAAATGAAGCTTTGTAGAGCATCCCACACAAACGAATGCTCCACATGCGGGTTTCACATGACACCAACTCCACATTCTCAGGTAACTCAACACCACAGCTGTTTTCAGATAGCCCTCAATGCAAAGGCTCTAGACGCAAATATTGGTGTGAGAGCTAATTCAATCAAGGAAACACTGCATGTTGGTGAAGGGCATATTGAAGAAGGATCAGCCAAGTGGTTCTTGTGGGACAACAACTCCATTTGGCTCACTAACTTCACACACCATCAGGCTTCCAAGCAGCTCTCAAGGAAACTCAGTTTTCACACTCTATGCTTAGTGCCCTTTGAGTGCATTATCTAGGAATGAACCTGGTAGAGCATCCCACACAAACGAATGCTCCACATGCGGGTTTCACATGCCACCAACTCCACATTCACAGGCAACTTCAGCGCCACAGCCGTTTTCAGATAGCTCTCAATGCAAAGGCTCTAGACGCAAATATTGGTGTGAGAGCTAATTCAATCAAGGAAACACTGCATGTTGGTGAAGGGCATATTGAAGAAGGATCAGCAGAGTGGTTCTTGTGGGACAACAACTCCATTTGGCTCACTAACTTCACACACCATCAGGCTTCCAAGCAGCTCTCAAGGAAACTCAGTTTTCACACTCTATGCTTAGTGCCCTTTGAGTGCCTAGGACTGAAATGAAGCTTTGTAGAGCATCCCACACAAACGAATGCTCCACATGCGGGTTTCACATGATACCAACTCCACATTCACAGGCAACTTCAGCGCCACAGCCGTTTTCAGATAGCCCTCAATGCAAAGGCTCTAGACGCAAATATTGGTGTGAGAGCTAATTCAATCAAGGAAACACTGCATGTTGGTGAAGGGCATATTGAAGAAGGATCAGCCGAGTGGTTCTTGTGGGACAACAACTCCATTTGGCTCACTAACTTCACACACCATCAGGCTTCCAAGCAGCTCTCAAGGAAACTCAGTTTTCACACTCTATGCTTAGTGCCCTTTGAGTGCATTATCTAGGAATGAACCTGGTAGAGCATCCCACACAAACGAATGCTCCACATGCGGGTTTCACATGCCACCAACTCCACATTCACAGGCAACTTCAGCGCCACAGCCGTTTTCAGATAGCCCTCAATGCAAAGGCTCTAGACGCAAATATTGGTGTGAGAGCTAATTCAATCAAGGAAACACTGCATGTTGGTGAAGGGCATATTGAAGAAGGATCAGCCGAGTGGTTCTTGTGGGAGAACAACTCCATTTGGCTCACTAACTTCACACACCATCAGGCTTCCAAGCAGCTCTCAAGGAAACTCAGTTTTCACACTCTATGCTTAGTGTCCTTTGAGTGCATTATCTAGGAATGAACCTGGTAGAGCATCCCACACAAACGAATGCTCCACAGGCGGGTTTCACATGCCACCAACTCCACATTCACAGGCAACTTCAGCGCCACAGCCGTTTTCAGATAGGCCTCAATGCAAAGGCTCTAGACGCAAATATTGGTGTGAGAGCTAACTCAATCAAGGAAACACTGCATGTTGGTGAAGGGCATATTGAAGAAGGATCAGCCGAGTGGTTCTTGTGGGAGAACAACTCCATTTGGCTCACTAACTTCACACACCATCAGGCTTCCAGGCAGCTCTCAAGGAAACTCAGTTTTCACACTCTACGCTTAGTGCCCTTTTTGTGCCTAGGACTGAAATGAAGCTTGGTGAGGATCCCAACAAACGAATGCTCCACATGCGGGTTTCACATGCCACCAACTCCACATTCACAGGCAACTTCAGCGCCACAGCCGTTTTCAGATAGCCCTCAATGCAAAGGCTCTAGACGCAAATATTGGTGTGAGAGCTAATTCAATCAAGGAAACACTGCATGTTGGTGAAGGGCATATTGAAGAAGGATCAGCCGAGTGGTTCTTGTGGGAGAACAACTCCATTTGGCTCACTAACTTCACACACCATCAGGCTTCCAAGCAGCTCTCAAGGAAACTCAGTTTTCACACTCTATGCTTAGTGCCCTTTGAGTGCATTATCTAGGAATGAACCTTGTAGAACATCCCACACAAACGAATGCTCCACATGCGGGTTTCACATGCCACCAACTCCACATTCACAGGCAACTTCAGCGCCACAGCCGTTTTCAGATAGCTCTCAATGCAAAGGCTATAGACGCAAATATTGGTGTGAGAGCTAATTCAATCAAGGAAACACTGCATGTTGGTGAAGGGCATATTGAAGAAGGATCAGCCGAGTGGTTCTTGTGGGACAACAACTCCATTTGGCTCACTAACTTCACACACCATCAAGCTTCCAAGCAGCTCTCAAGGAAACTCAGTTTTCACACTCTATGCTTAGTGCCCTTTGAGTGCCTAGGACTGAAATGAAGCTTTGTAGAGCATCCCACACAAACGAATGCTCCACATGCGGGTTTCACATGACACCAACTCCACATTCTCAGGTAACTCAACACCACAGCTGTTTTCAGATAGCCCTCAATGCAAAGGCTCTAGACGCAAATATTGGTGTGAGAGCTAATTCAATCAAGGAAACACTGCATGTTGGTGAAGGGCATATTGAAGAAGGATCAGCCGAGTGGTTCTTGTGGGACAACAACTCCATTTGGCTCACTAACTTCACACACCATCAGGCTTCCAAGCAGCTCTCAAGGAAACTCAGTTTTCACACTCTATGCTTAGTGCCCTTTGAGTGCATTATCTAGGAATGAACCTGGTAGAGCATCCCATACAAACGAATGCTCCACATGCGGGTTTCACATGCCACCAACTCCACATTCACAGGCAACTTCAGCGCCACAGCCGTTTTCAGATAGCCCTCAATGCAAAGGCTCTAGACGCAAATATTGGTGTGAGAGCTAATTCAATCAAGGAAACACTGCATGTTGGTGAAGGGCGTATTGAAGAAGGATCAGCTGAGTGGTTCTTGTGGGACAACAACTCCATTTGGCTCACTAACTTCACACACCATCAGGCTTCCAAGCAGCTCTCAAGGAAACTCAGATTTCACACTCTATGCTTAGTGCCCTTTGTATGCCTAGGAATGAAATGAACCTGGTAGAGCATCCCACACAAATGAATGCTCCACATGCGGGTTTCACATGCCACCAACTCCACATTCACAGGCAACTTCAGCGCCACAGCCATTTTCAGATAGCCCTCAATGCAAAGGCTCTAGACGCAAATATTGGTGTGAGAGCTAATTCAATCAAGGAAACAATGCATGTTGGTGAAGGGCATATTGAAGAAGGATCAGCCGAGTGGTTCTTGTGGGAGAACAACTCCATTTGGCTCACTAACTTCACACACCATCAGGCTTCCAAGCAGCTCTCAAGGAAACTCAGTTTTCACACTCTATGCTTAGTGCCCTTTGAGTGCATTATCTAGGAATGAACCTTGTAGAACATCCCACACAAACGAATGCTCCACATGCGGGTTTCACATGCCACCAACTCCACATTCACAGGCAACTTCAGCGCCACAGCCGTTTTCAGATAGCTCTCAATGCAAAGGCTATAGACGCAAATATTGGTGTGAGAGCTAATTCAATCAAGGAAACACTGCATGTTGGTGAAGGGCATATTGAAGAAGGATCAGCCGAGTGGTTCTTGTGGGACAACAACTCCATTTGGCTCACTAACTTCACACACCATCAGGCTCCCAAGCAGCTCTCAAGGAAACTCAGTTTTCACACTCTATGCTTAGTGCCCTTTGAGTGCCTAGGACTGAAATGAAGCTTTGTAGAGCATCCCACACAAACGAATGCTCCACATGCGGGTTTCACATGACACCAACTCCACATTCTCAGGTAACTCAACACCACAGCTCTTTTCAGATAGCCCTCAATGCAAAGGCTCTAGACGCAAATATTGGTGTGAGAGCTAATTCAATCAAGGAAACACTGCATGTTGGTGAAGGGCATATTGAAGAAGGATCAGCCAAGTGGTTCTTGTGGGAGAACAACTCCATTTGGCTCACTAACTTCACACACCATCAGGCTTCCAAGCAGCTCTCAAGGAAACTCAGTTTTCACACTCTATGCTTAGTGCCCTTTGAGTGCATTATCTAGGAATGAACCTGGTAGAGCATCCCACACAAACGAATGCTCCACATGCGGGTTTCACATGCCACCAACTCCACATTCACAGGCAACTTCAGCGCCACAGCCGTTTTCAGATAGCCCTCAATGCAAAGGCTCTAGACGCAAATATTGGTGTGAGAGCTAATTCAATCAAGGAAACACTGCATGTTGCTGAAGGGCATATTGAAGAAGGATCAGCCGAGTGGTTCTTGTGGGACAACAACTCCATTTGGCTCACTAACTTCACACACCATCAGGCTTCCAAGCAGCTCTCAAGGAAACTCAGTTTTCACACTCTATGCTTAGTGTCCTTTGAGTGCATTATCTAGGAATGAACCTGGTAGAGCATCCCACACAAACGAATGCTCCACAGGCGGGTTTCACATGCCACCAACTCCACATTCACAGGCAACTTCAGAGCCACAGCCGTTTTCAGATAGGCCTCAATGCAAAGGCTCTAGACGCAAATATTGGTGTGAGAGCTAACTCAATCAAGGAAACACTGCATGTTGGTGAAGGGCATATTGAAGAAGGATCAGCCGAGTGGTTCTTGTGGGAGAACAACTCCATTTGGCTCACTAACTTCACACACCATCAGGCTTCCAGGCAGCTCTCAAGGAAACTCAGTTTTCACACTCTACGCTTAGTGCCCTTTTTGTGCCTAGGACTGAAATGAAGCTTGGTGAGGATCCCAACAAACGAATGCTCCACATGCGGGTTTCACATGCCACCAACTCCACATTCACAGGCAACTTCAGCGCCACAGCCGTTTTCAGATAGCCCTCAATGCAAAGGCTCTAGACGCAAATATTGGTGTGAGAGCTAATTCAATCAAGGAAACACTGAATGTTGGTGAAGGGCATATTGAAGAAGGATCAGCCGAGTGGTTCTTGTGGGAGAACAACTCCATTTGGCTCACTAACTTCACACACCATCAGGCTTCCAAGCAGCTCTCAAGGAAACTCAGTTTTCACACTCTATGCTTAGTGCCCTTTGAGTGCATTATCTAGGAATGAACCTTGTAGAACATCCCACACAAACGAATGCTCCACATGCGGGTTTCACATGCCACCAACTCCACATTCACAGGCAACTTCAGCGCCACAGCCGTTTTCAGATAGCTCTCAATGCAAAGGCTATAGACGCAAATATTGGTGTGAGAGCTAATTCAATCAAGGAAACACTGCATGTTGGTGAAGGGCATATTGAAGAAGGATCAGCCGAGTGGTTCTTGTGGGACAACAACTCCATTTGGCTCACTAACTTCACACACCATCAAGCTTCCAAGCAGCTCTCAAGGAAACTCAGTTTTCACACTCTATGCTTAGTGCCCTTTGAGTGCCTAGGACTGAAATGAAGCTTTGTAGAGCATCCCACACAAACGAATGCTCCACATGCGGGTTTCACATGACACCAACTCCACATTCTCAGGTAACTCAACACCACAGCTGTTTTCAGATAGCCCTCAATGCAAAGGCTCTAGACGCAAATATTGGTGTGAGAGCTAATTCAATCAAGGAAACACTGCATGTTGGTGAAGGGCATATTGAAGAAGGATCAGCCAAGTGGTTCTTGTGGGACAACAACTCCATTTGGCTCACTAACTTCACACACCATCAGGCTTCCAAGCAGCTCTCAAGGAAACTCAGTTTTCACACTCTATGCTTAGTGCCCTTTGAGTGCATTATCTAGGAATGAACCTGGTAGAGCATCCCACACAAACGAATGCTCCACATGCGGGTTTCACATGCCACCAACTCCACATTCACAGGCAACTTCAGCGCCACAGCCGTTTTCAGATAGCTCTCAATGCAAAGGCTCTAGACGCAAATATTGGTGTGAGAGCTAATTCAATCAAGGAAACACTGCATGTTGGTGAAGGGCATATTGAAGAAGGATCAGCCGAGTGGTTCTTGTGGGACAACAACTCCATTTGGCTCACTAACTTCACACACCATCAGGCTTCCAAGCAGCTCTCAAGGAAACTCAGTTTTCACACTCTATGCTTAGTGCCCTTTGAGTGCCTAGGACTGAAATGAAGCTTTGTAGAGCATCCCACACAAACGAATGCCTCACATGCGGGTTTCACATGACACCAACTCCACATTCTCAGGTAACTCAACACCACAGCTGTTTTCAGATAGCCCTCAATGCAAAGGCTCTAGACGCAAATATTGGTGTGAGAGCTAATTCAATCAAGGAAACACTGCATGTTGGTGAAGGGCATATTGAAGAAGGATCAGAAGAGTGGTTCTTGTGGGACAACAACTCCACTTGGCTCACTAACTTCACACACCATCAGGCTTCCAAGCAGCTCTCAAGAAAACTCAGTTTTCACACTCTATGCTTAGTGCCCTTTGTATGCCTAGGACTGAAATGAACCTGGTAGAGCATCCCACACAAACGAATGCTCCACATGCGGGTTTCACATGCCACCAACTCCACATTCACAGGCAACTTCAGCGCCACAGCCGTTTTCAGATAGCCCTCAATGCAAAGGCTCTAGACGCAAATATTGGTGTGAGAGCTAATTCAATCAAGGAAACACTGCATGTTGGTGAAGGGCATATTGAAGAAGGATCAGCCAAGTGGTTCTTGTGGGAGAACAACTCCATTTGGCTCACTAACTTCACACACCATCAGGCTTCCAAGCAGCTCTCAAGGAAACTCAGTTTTCACACTCTATGCTTAGTGCCCTTTGAGTGCATTATCTAGGAATGAACCTGGTAGAGCATCCCACACAAACGAATGCTCCACATGCGGGTTTCACATGCCACCAACTCCACATTCACAGGCAACTTCAGCGCCACAGCCGTTTTCAGATAGCCCTCAATGCAAAGGCTCTAGACGCAAATATTGGTGTGAGAGCTAATTCAATCAAGGAAACACTGCATGTTGGTGAAGGGCATATTAAAGAAGGATCAGCCGAGTGGTTCTTGTGGGACAACAACTCCATTTGGCTCACTAACTTCACACACCATCAGGCTTCCAAGCAGCTCTCAAGGAAACTCAGTTTTCACACTCTATGCTTAGTGCCCTTTGAGTGCCTAGGACTGAAATGAAGCTTTGTAGAGCATCCCACACAAACGAATGCTCCACATGCGGGTTTCACATGACACCAACTCCACATTCTCAGGTAACTCAACACCACAGCTGTTTTCAGATAGCCCTCAATGCAAAGGCTCTAGACGCAAATATTGGTGTGAGAGCTAATTCAATCAAGGAAACACTTCATGTTGGTGAAAGGCATATTGAAGAAGGATCAGCCGAGTGCTTCTTGTGGGAAAACAACTCCATTTGGCTCACTAACTTCACACACCATCAGGCTTCCAAGCAGCTCTCAAGGAAACTCAGTTTTCACACTCTATGCTTAGTGCCCTTTGTATGCCTAGGAATGAAATGAACCTGGTAGAGCATCCCACACAAACGAATGCTCCACATGCGGGTTTCACATGCCACCAACTCCACATTCACAGGCAACTTCAGCGCCACAGCCGTTTTCAGATAGCCCTCAATGCAAAGGCTCTAGACGCAAATATTGGTGTGAGAGCTAATTCAATCAAGGAAACACTGCATGTTGGTGAAGGGCATATTGAAGAAGGATCAGCCAAGTGGTTCTTGTGGGAGAACAACTCCATTTGGCTCACTAACTTCACACACCATCAGGCTTCCAAGCAGCTCTCAAGGAAACTCAGTTTTCACACTCTATGCTTAGTGCCCTTTGAGTGCATTTTCTAGGAATGAACCTGGTAGAGCATCCCACACAAACGAATGCTCCACATGCGGGTTTCACATGCCACCAACTCCACATTCACAGGCAACTTCAGAGCCACAGCCATTTTCAGATAGCCCTCAATGCAAAGGCTCTAGAAACAAATATTGGTGTGAGAGCTAATTCAATCAAGGAAACACTGCATGTTGGTGAAGGGCATATTGAAGAAGGATCAGCCGAGTGGTTCTTGTGGGACAACAACTCCATTTGGCTCACTAACTTCACACACCATCAGGCTTCCAGGCAGCTCTCAAGGAAACTCAGTTTTCACACTCTACGCTTAGTGCCCTTTTTGTGCCTAGGACTGAAATGAAGCTTGGTGAGGATCCCAAACAAACGAATGCTCCACATGCGGGTTTCACATGACACCAACTCCACATTCTCAGGTAACTCAACACCACAGCTGTTTTCAGATAGCCCTCAATGCAAAGGCTCTAGACGCAAATATTGGTGTGAGAGCTAATTCAATCAAGGAAACACTGCATGTTGGTGAAGGGCATATTGAAGAAGGATCAGAAGAGTGGTTCTTGTGGGACAACAACTCCATTTGGCTCACTAACTTCACACACCATCAGGCTTCCAAGCAGCTCTCAAGGAAACTCAGTTTTCACACTCTATGCTTAGTGCCCTTTGTATGCCTAGGAATGAAATGAACCTGGTAGAGCATCCCACACAAACGAATGCTCCACATGCGGGTTTCACATGCCACCAACTCCACATTCACAGGCAACTTCAGCGCCACAGCCGTTTTCAGATAGCCCTCAATGCAAAGGCTCTAGACGCAAATATTGGTGTGAGAGCTAATTCAATCAAGGAAACACTGCATGTTGGTGAAGGGCATATTGAAGAAGGATCAGCCAAGTGGTTCTTGTGGGACAACAACTCCATTTGGCTCACTAACTTCACACACCATCAGGCTTCCAAGCAGCTCTCAAGGAAACTCAGTTTTCACACTCTATGCTTAGTGCCCTTTGAGTGCATTATCTAGGAATGAACTTGGTAGAGCATCCCACACAAACGAATGCTCCACATGCGGGTTTCACATGCCACCAACTCCACATTCACAGGCAACTTCAGCGCCACAGCCGTTTTCAGATAGCCCTCAATGCAAAGGCTCCAGACGCAAATATTGGTGTGAGAGCTAATTCAATCAAGGAAACACTGCATGTTGGTGAAGGGCATATTGAAGAAGGATCAGCCGAGTGGTTCTTGTGGGACAACAACTCCATTTGGCTCACTAACTTCACACACCATCAGGCTTCCAAGCAGCTCTCAAGGAAACTCAGTTTTCACACTCTATGCTTAGTGCCCTTTGAGTGCCTAGGACTGAAATGAAGCTTGGTGAGCATCGCACACAAACGAATGCTCCACATGCGGGTTTCACATGCCACCAACTCCACATTCACAGGCAACTTCAGCGCCACAGCCGTTTTTAGATAGGCCTCAATGCAAAGGCTCTAGACACAAATATTGGTGTGAGAGCTAATTCAATCAAGGAAATACTGCATGTTGGTGAAGGGCATATTGAAGAAGGATCAGCCGAGTGGTTCTTGTGGGACAACAACTCCATTTGGCTCACTAACTTCACACACCATCAGGCTTCCAAGCAGCTCTCAAGGAAACTCAGTTTTCACACTCTATGCTTAGTGCCCTTTGAGTGAATTATCTAGGAATGAACCTGGTAGAGCATCCCACACAAACAAATGCTCCACATGCGGGTTTCACATGCCACCAACTCCACATTCACAGGCAACTTCAGCGCCACAGCCATTTTCAGATAGCCCTCAATGCAAAGGCTCTAGACGCAAATATTGGTGTGAGAGCTAATTCAATCAAGGAAACACTGCATGTTGGTGAAGGGCATATTGAAGAAGGATCAGCCGAGTGGTTCTTGTGAGAGAACAACTCCATTTGGCTCACTAACTTCACACACCATCAGGCTTCCAAGCAGCTCTCAAGGAAACTCAGTTTTCACACTCTATGCTTAGTGCCCTTTGTATGCCTAGGAATGAAATGAACCTGGTAGAGCATCCCACAAAAACGAATGCTCCACATGCGGGTTTCACATGCCTCCAACTCCACATTCACAGGCAACTTCAGCACCACAGCCGTTTTCAGATAGCCCTCAATGCAAAGGCTCTAGACGCAAATATTGGTGTGAGAGCTAATTCAATCAAGGAAACACTGCATCTTGGTGAAGGGCATATTGAAGAAGGATCAGCCGAGTGGTTCTTGTGGGAGAACAACTCCATTTGGCTCACTAACTTCACACACCATCAGGCTTCCAAGCAGCTCTCAAGGAAACTCAGTTTTCACACTCTATGCTTAGTGCCCTTTGAGTGCCTAGGACTGAAATGAAGCTTTGTAGAGCATCCCACACAAACGAATGCTCCACATGCGGGTTTCACATGCCACCAACTCCACATTCTCAGGCAACTCAACACCACAGCTGTTTTCAGATAGCCCTCAATGCAAAGGCTCTAGACGCAAATATTGGTGTGAGAGCTAATTCAATCAAGGAAATACTGCATGTTGGTGAAGGGCATATTGAAGAAGGATCAGCCGAGTGGTTCTTGTGGGACAACAACTCCATTTGGCTCACTAACTTCACACACCATCAGGCTTCCAAGCAGCTCTCAAGGAAACTCAGTTTTCACACTCTATGCTTAGTGCCCTTTGAGAGCATTATCTAGGAATGAACCTGGTAGAGCATCCCACACAAACGAATGCTCCACATGCGGGTTTCACATGCCACCAACTCCACATTCACAGGCAACTTCAGCGCCACAGCCGTTTTCAGATAGTTCTCAATGCAAAGGCTCTAGACGCAAATATTGGTGTGAGAGCTAATTCAATCAAGGAAACACTGCATGTTGGTGAAGGGCATATTGAAGAAGGATCAGCCAAGTGGTTCTTGTGGGACAACAACTCCATTTGGCTCACTAACTTCACACACCATCAGGCTTCCAAGCAGCTCTCAAGGAAACTCAGTTTTCACACTCTATGCTTAGTGCCCTTTGAGTGCATTATCTAGGAATGAACCTGGTAGAGCATCCCACACAAACGAATGCTCCACATACAGTTTTCACATGCCACCAACTCCACATTCACAGGCAACTTCAGCGCCACAGCCGTTTTCAGATAGCCCTCAATGCAAAGGCTCTAGACGCAAATATTGGTGTGAGAGCTAATTCAATCAAGGAAACACTGCATGTTGGTGAAGGGCATATTGAAGAAGGATCAGCCGAGTGGTTCTTGTGGGACAACAACTCCATTTGGCTCACTAACTTCACACACCATCAGGCTTCCAAGCAGCTCTCAAGGAAACTCAGTTTTCACACTCTATGCTTCGTGCCCTTTGAGTGCCTAGGACTGAAATGAAGCTTTTTAGAGCATCCCACACAAACGAATGCTCCACATGCGGGTTTCACATGACACCAACTCCACATTCTCAGGCAACTCAACACCACAGCTGTTTTCAGATAGCCCTCAATGCAAAGGCTCTAGACGCAAATATTGGTGTGAGAGCTAATTCAATCAAGGAAACAATGCATGTTGGTGAAGGGCATATTGAAGAAGGATCAGCCGAGTGGTTCTTGTGGGACAACAACTCCATTTGGCTCACTAACTTCACACACCATCAGGCTTCCAAGCAGCTCTCAAGGAAACTCAGTTTTCACACTCTATGCTTAGTGCCCTTTGTATGCCTAGGAATGAAATGAACCTGGTAGAGCATCGCACACAAACGAATGCTCCACATGCGGGTTTCACATGCCACCAACTCCACATTCACAGGCAACTTCAGCGCCACAGCCGTATTCAGATAGCCCTCAATGCAAAGGCTCTAGACGCAAATATTGGTGTGAGAGCTAATTCAATCAAGGAAACACTGCATGTTGCTGAAGGGCATATTGAAGAAGGATCAGCTGAGTGCTTCTTGTGGGAGAACAACTCCATTTGGCTCACTAACTTCACACACCATCAGGCTTCCAAGCAGCTCTCAAGGAAACTCAGTTTTCACACTCTATGCTTAGTGCCCTTTGAGTGCATTATCTAGGAATGAACCTCGTAGAGCATCCCACACAAACGAATGCTCCACATGCGGGTTTCACATGCCACCAACTCCACATTCACAGGCAACTTCAGCGCCACAGCCGTTTTCAGATAGCCCTCAATGCAAAGGCTCTAGACGCAAATATTGGTGTGAGAGCTAATTCAATCAAGGAAACACTGCATGTTGGTGAAGGGCATATTGAAGAAGGATCAGCCAAGTGGTTCTTGTGGGACAACAACTCCATTTGGCTCACTAACTTCACACACCATCAGGCTTCCAAGCAGCTCTCAAGGAAACTCAGTTTTCACACTCTATGCTTAGTGCCCTTTGAGTGCATTATCTAGGAATGAACCTGGTAGAGCATCCCACACAAACGAATGCTCCACATGCGGGTTTCACATGCCACCAACTCCACATTCACAGGCAACTTCAGCGACACAGCCGTTTTCAGATAGCCCTCAATGCAAAGGCTCTAGACGCAAATATTGGTGTGAGAGCTAATTCAATCAAGGAAACACTGCATGTTGGTGAAGGGCATATTGAAGAAGGATCAGCCGAGTGGTTCTTGTGGGAGAACAACTCCATTTGGCTCACTAACTTCACACACCATCAGGCTTCCAAGCAGCTCTCAAGGAAACTCAGTTTTCACACTCTATGCTTAGTGCCCTTTGAGTGCATTATATAGGAATGAACCTGGTAGAGCATCCCACACAAACGAATGCTCCACATGCGGGTTTCACATGCCACCAACTCCACATTCACAGGCAACTTGAGAGCCACAGCCGTTTTCAGATAGCCCTCAATGCAAAGGCTCTAGACGCAAATATTGGTGTGAGAGCTAATTCAATCAAGGAAACACTGCATGTTGGTGAAGGGCATATTGAAGAAGGATCAGCCGAGTGGTTCTTGTGGGACAACAACTCCATTTGGCTCACTAACTTCACACACCATCAGGCTTCCAGGCAGCTCTCAAGGAAACTCAGTTTTCACACTCTACGCTTAGTGCCCTTTTTGTGCCTAGGACTGAAATGAAGCTTGGTGAGGATCTCAAATAAACGAATGCTCCACATGCGGGTTTCACATGCCACCAACTCCACATTCACAGGCAACTTCAGCGCCACAGCCGTTTTCAGATAGCTCTCAATGCAAAGGCTCTAGACGCAAATATTGGTGTGAGAGCTAATTCAATCAAGGAAACACTGCATGTTGCTGAAGGGCATATTGAAGAAGGATCAGCCGAGTGGTTCTTGTGGGACAACAACTCCATTTGGCTCACTAACTTCACACACATCAGGCTTCCAAGCAGCTCTCAAGGAAACTCACTTTTCACACTCTATGCTTAGTGCCCTTTGAGTGCCTAGGACTGAAATGAAGCTTTGTAGAGCATCCCACACAAACGAATGCTCCACATGCGGGTTTCACATGACACCAACTCCACATTCTCAGGTAACTCAACACCACAGCTGTTTTCAGATAGCCCTCAATGCAAAGGCTCTAGACGCAAATATTGCTGTGAGAGCTAATTCAATCAAGGAAACACTGCATGTTGGTGAAGGGCATATTGAAGAAGGATCAGCCGAGTGGTTCTTGTGGGACAACAACTCCATTTGGCTCACTAACTTCACACACCATCAGGCTTCCAAGCAGCTCTCAAGGAAACTCAGTTTTCACACTCTATGCTTAGTGCCCTTTGAGTGCATTATCTAGGAATGAACCTGGTAGAGCATCCCACACAAACGAATGCTCCACATGCGGGTTTCACATGACACCAACTCCACATTCACAGGCAACTTCAGCGCCACAGCCGTTTCAGATAGCCCTCAATGCAAAGGCTCTAGACGCAAATATTGGTGTGAGAGCTAATTCAATCAAGGAAACACTGCATGTTGGTGAAGGGCATATTGAAGAAGGATCAGCCCGAGTGGTTCTTGTGGGACAACAACTCCATTTGGCTCACTAACTTCACACACCATCAGGCTTCCAAGCAGCTCTCAAGGAAACTCAGTTTTCACACTCTATGCTTAGTGCCCTTTGTATGCCTAGGAATGAAATGAACCTGGTAGAGCATCCCACACAAACGAATGCTCCACATGCGGGTTTCACATGCCACCAACTCCACATTCACAGGCAACTTCAGCGCCACAGCCGTATTCAGATAGCCCTCAATGCAAAGGCTCTAGACGCAAATATTGGTGTGAGAGCTAATTCAATCAAGGAAACACTGCATGTTGGTGAAGGGCATATTGAAGAAGGATCAGCCGAGTGGTTCTTGTGGGAGAACAACTCCATTTGGCTCACTAACTTCACACACCATCAGGCTTCCAAGCAGCTCTCAAGGAAACTCAGTTTTCACACTCTATGCTTAATGCCCTTTGAGTGCATTATCTAGGAATGAACCTGGTAGAGCATCCCACACAAACGAATGCTCCACATGCGGGTTTCACATGCCACCAACTCCACATTCACAGGCAACTTCAGCGCCACAGCCGTTTTCAGATAGCCCTCAATGCAAAGGCTCTAGACGCAAATATTGGTGTGAGAGCTAATTCAATCAAGGAAACACTGCATGTTGGTGAAGGGCATATTGAAGAAGGATCAGCCGAGTGGTTCGTGTGGGACAACAACTCCATTTGGCTCACTAACTTCACACACCATCAGGCTTCCAAGCAGCTCTCAAGGAAACTCAGTTTTCACACTCTATGCTTAGTGCCCTTTGTATGCCTAGGAATGAAATGAACCTGGTAGAGCATCCCACACAAACGAATGCTCCACATGCGGGTTTCACATGCCACCAACTCCACATTCACAGGCAACTTCAGCGCCACAGCCGTATTCAGATAGCCCTCAATGCAAAGGCTCTAGACGCAAATATTGGTGTGAGAGCTAATTCAATCAAGGAAACACTGCATGTTGGTGAAGGGCATATTGAAGAAGGATCAGCCGAGTGGTTCTTGTGGGAGAACAACTCCATTTGGCTCACTAACTTCACACACCATCAGGCTTCCAAGCAGCTCTCAAGGAAACTCAGTTTTCACACTCTATGCTTAGTGCCCTTTGAGTGCATTATCTAGGAATGAACCTGGTAGAGCATCCCACACAAACGAATGCTCCACATGCGGGTTTCACATGCCACCAACTCCACATTCACAGGCAACTTCAGCGCCACAGCCGTTTTCAGATAGCCCTCAATGCAAAGGCTCTAGACGCAAATATTGGTGTGAGAGCTAATTCAATCAAGGAAACACTGCATGTTGGTGAAGGGCATATTGAAGAAGGATCAGCCGAGTGGTTCTTGTGGGAGAACAACTCCATTTGGCTCACTAACTTCACACACCATCAGGCTTCCAAGCAGCTCTCAAGGAAACTCAGTTTTCACACTCTATGCTTAATGCCCTTTGAGTGCATTATCTAGGAATGAACCTGGTAGAGCATCCCACACAAACGAATGCTCCACATGCGGGTTTCACATGCCACCAACTCCACATTCACAGGCAACTTCAGCGCCACAGCCGTTTTCAGATAGCCCTCAATGCAAAGGCTCTAGACGCAAATATTGGTGTGAGAGCTAATTCAATCAAGGAAACACTGCATGTTGGTGAAGGGCATATTGAAGAAGGATCAGCCGAGTGGTTCGTGTGGGACAACAACTCCATTTGGCTCACTAACTTCACACACCATCAGGCTTCCAAGCAGCTCTCAAGGAAACTCAGTTTTCACACTCTATGCTTAGTGCCCTTTGTATGCCTAGGAATGAAATGAACCTGGTAGAGCATCCCACACAAACGAATGCTCCACATGCGGGTTTCACATGCCACCAACTCCACATTCACAGGCAACTTCAGCGCCACAGCCGTATTCAGATAGCCCTCAATGCAAAGGCTCTAGACGCAAATATTGGTGTGAGAGCTAATTCAATCAAGGAAACACTGCATGTTGGTGAAGGGCATATTGAAGAAGGATCAGCCGAGTGGTTCTTGTGGGAGAACAACTCCATTTGGCTCACTAACTTCACACACCATCAGGCTTCCAAGCAGCTCTCAAGGAAACTCAGTTTTCACACTCTATGCTTAGTGCCCTTTGAGTGCATTATCTAGGAATGAACCTGGTAGAGCATCCCACACAAACGAATGCTCCACATGCGGGTTTCACATGCCACCAACTCCACATTCACAGGCAACTTCAGCGCCACAGCCGTTTTCAGATAGCCCTCAATGCAAAGGCTCTAGACGCAAATATTGGTGTGAGAGCTAATTCAATCAAGGAAACACTGCATGTTGGTGAAGGGCATATTGAAGAAGGATCAGCCGAGTGGTTCTTGTGGGAGAACAACTCCATTTGGCTCACTAACTTCACACACCATCAGGCTTCCAAGCAGCTCTCAAGGAAACTCAGGTTTCACACTCTATGCTTAGTGCCCTTTGAGTGCATTATCTAGGAATGAACCTCGTAGAGCATCCCACACAAACGAATGCTCCACATGGGGGTTTCACATGCCACCAACTCCACATTCACAGGCAACTTCAGCGCCACAGCCGTTTTCAGATAGCCCTCAATGCAAAGGCTCTAGACGCAAATATTGGTGTGAGAGCTAATTCAATCAAGGAAACACTGCATGTTGGTGAAGGGCATATTGAAGAAGGATCAGCCGAGTGGTTCTTGTGGGACAACAACTCCATTTGGCTCACTAACTTCACACACCATCAGGCTTCCAGGCAGCTCTCAAGGAAACTCAGTTTTCACACTCTATGCTTAGTGCCCTTTTTGTGCCTAGGACTGAAATGAAGCTTGGTGAGGATCCCAAACAAACGAGTGCTCCACATGCGGGTTTCACATGCCACCAACTCCACATTCACAGGCAACTTCAGCGCCACAGCCGTTTTCAGATAGGCCTCAATGCAAAGGCTCTAGACGCAAATATTGGTGTGAGAGCTAATTCAATCAAGGAAACACTGCATGCTGGTGAAGGGCATATTGAAGAAGGATCAGCCGAGTGGTTCTTGTGGGACAACAACTCCATTTGGCTCACTAACTTCACACACCACCAGGCTTCCAAGCAGCTCTCAAGGAAACTCAGTTTTCACACTCTATGCTTAGTGCCCTTTGAGTGCCTAGGACTGAAATGAAGCTTTGTAGAGCATCCCACACAAACGAATGCTCCACATGCGGGTTTCACATGCCACCAACTCCACATTCTCAGGTAACTCAACACCACAGCTGTTTTCAGATAGCCCTCAATGCAAAGGCTCTAGATGCAAATATTGGTGTGAGAGCTAATTCAATCAAGGAAACACTGCATGTTGGTGAAGGGCATATTGAAGAAGGATCAGAAGAATGGTTCTTGTGGGACAACAACTCCATTTGGCTCACTAACTTCACACACCATCAGGCTTCCAAGCAGCTCTCAAGGAAACTCAGTTTTCACACTCTATGCTTAGTGCCCTTTGTATGCCTAGGAATGCAATGAACCTGGTAGAGCATCCCACACAAACGAATGCTCCACATGCGGGTTTCACATGCCACCAACTCCACATTCACAGGCAACTTCAGCGCCACAGCCGTTTTCAGATAGCCCTCAATGCAAAGGCTCTAGACGCAAATATTGGTGTGAGAGCTAATTCAATCAAGGAAACACTGCATGTTGGTGAAGGGCATATTGAAGAAGGATCAGCCGAGTGGTTCTTGTGGGAGAACAACTCCATTTGGCTCACTAACTTCACACACCATCAGGCTTCCAAGCAGCTCTCAAGGAAACTCAGTTTTCACACTCTATGCTTAGTGCCCTTTGAGTGCATTATCTAGGAATGAACCTGGTAGAGCATCCCACACAAACGAATGCTCCACATGCGGGTTTCACATGCCACCAACTCCACATTCACAGGCAACTTCAGCGCCACAGCCATTTTCAGATAGCCCTCAATGCAAAGGCTCTAGACGCAAATATTGGTGTGAGAGCTAATTCAATCAAGGAAACACTGCATGTTGGTGAAGGGCATATTGAAGAAGGATCAGCCGAGTGGTTCTTGTGAGAGAACAACTCCATTTGGCTCACTAACTTCACACACCATCAGGCTTCCAAGCAGCTCTCAAGGAAACTCAGTTTTCACACTCTATGCTTAGTGCCCTTTGAGTGCATTATCTAGGAATGAACCTGGTAGAGCACCCCACACAAACGAATGCTCCACATGCGGGTTTCACATGCCACCAACTCCACATTCACAGGCAACTTCAGCACCACAGCCGTTTTCAGATAGCCCTCAATGCAAAGGCTCTAGACGCAAATATTGGTGTGAGAGCTAATTCAATCAAGGAAACACTGCATGTTGGTGAAGGGCATATTGAAGAAGGATCAGCCGAGTGGTTCTTGTGGGAGAACAACTCCATTTGCTCACTAACTTCACACACCATCAGGCTTCCAAGCAGCTCTCAAGGAAACTCACTTTTCACACTCTATGCTTAATGCAATTTGAGTGCATTATCTAGCAATGAACCTGGTAGAGCATCCCACACAAACAATGCTCCACATGCGGGTTTCACATGCCACCAACTCCACATTCACAGGCAACTTCAGCACCACAGCCATTTTCAGATAGCCCTCAATTCAAAGGCTCTAGACGCAAATATTGGTGTGAGAGCTAATTCAATCAAGGAAACACTGCATGTTGGTGAAGGGCATGTAGATGAAGGATCAGCCGAGTGGTTCTTGTGGGAGAACAACTCCATTTGGCTCACTAACTTCACACACCATCAGGCTTCCAGGCAGCTCTCAAGGAAACTCAGTTTTCACACTCTGTGCATAGTGCCCTTTGTGTGCCTAGGACTGAAATGAAGCTTGGTGAGCATCCCACACAAACGAATGCTCCACATGCGGGTTTCACATGCCACCAACTCCACATTCACAGGCAACTTCAGTGCCACAGCCGTTTTCAGATAGCCCTCAATGCAAAGGCTCTAGACGCAAATATTGGTGTGAGAGCTAATTCAATCAAGGAAACACTGCATGTTGGTGAAGGGCATATTGAAGAAGGATCAGCCGAGTGGTTCTTGTGGGAGAACAACTCCATTTGGCTCACTAACTTCACACACCATCAGGCTTCCAAGCGGCTCTCAAGGAAACTCAGTTTTCACACTCTATGCTTAGTGCCCTTTGAGTGCATTATCTAGGAATGAACCTGGTAGAGCATCCCACACAAACGAATGCTCCACATGCGGGTTTCACATGCCACCAACTCCACATTCACAGGCAACTTCAGCGCCACAGCCGTTTTCAGATAGCTCTCAATGCAAAGGCTCTAGACGCAAATATTGGTGTGAGAGCTAATTCAATCAAGGAAACACTGCATGTTGGTGAAGGGCATATTGAAGAAGGATCAGCCGAGTGGTTCTTGTGGGACAACAACTCCATTTGGCTCACTAACTTCACACACCATCAGGCTTCCAAGCAGCTCTCAAGGAAACTCACTTTTCACACTCTATGCTTAGTGCCCTTTGAGTGCATTATCTAGGAATGAACCTGGTAGAGCATCCCACACAAACGAATGCTCCACATGCGGGTTTCACATGCCACCAACTCCACATTCACAGGCAACTTCAGAGCCACAGCCGTTTTCAGATAGCCCTCAATGCAAAGGCTCTAGACTCAAATATTGGTGTGAGAGCTAATTCAATCAAGGAAACACTGCATGTTGGTGAAGGGCATATTGAAGAAGGATCAGCCGAGTGGTTCTTGTGGGACAACAACTCCATTTGGCTCACTAACTTCACACACCATCAGGCTTCCAGGCAGCTCTCAAGGAAACTCAGTTTTCACACTCTACGCTTAGTGCCCTTTTTGTGCCTAGGACTGAAATGAAGCTTGGTGAGGATCCCAAACAAACGAATGCTCCACATGCGGGTTTCACATGCCACCAACTCCACATTCACAGGCAACTTCAGCGCCACAGCCGTTTTCTGATAGCTCTCAATGCAAAGGCTCTAGACGCAAATATTGGTGTGAGAGCTAATTCAATCAAGGAAACACTGCATGTTGGTGAAGGGCATATTGAAGAAGGATCAGCAGAGTGGTTCTTGTGGGACAACAACTCCATTTGGCTCACTAACTTCACACACCATCAGGCTTCCAAGCAGCTCTCAAGGAAACTCAGTTTTCACACTCTATGCTTAGTGCCCTTTGAGTGCCTAGGACTGAAATGAAGCTTTGTAGAGCATCCCACACAAACGAATGCTCCACATGCGGGTTTCACATGACACCAACTCCACATTCTCAGGTAACTCAACACCACAGCTGTTTTCAGATAGCCCTCAATGCAAAGGCTCTAGACGCAAATATTGGTGTGAGAGCTAATTCAATCAAGGAAACACTGCATGTTGGTGAAGGGCATATTGAAGAAGGATAAGTCGAGTGGTTCTTGTGGGACAACAACTCCATTTGGCTCACTAACTTCACACACCATCAGGCTTCCAAGCAGCTCTCAAGGAAACTCAGTTTTCACACTCTATGCTTAGTGCCCTTTGTATGCCTAGGAATGAAATGAACCTGGTAGAGCATCCCACACAAACGAATGCTCCACATGCGGGTTTCACATGCCACCAACTCCACATTCACAGGCAACTTCAGCGCCACAGCCGTTTTCAGATAGGCCTCAATGCAAAGGCTCTAGACACAAATATTGGTGTGAGAGCTAATTCAATCAAGGAAATACTGCATGTTGGTGAAGGGCATATTGAAGAAGGATCAGCCGAGTGGTTCTTGTGGGAGAACATCTCCATTTGGCTCACTAACTTCACACACCATCAGGCTTCCAAGCAGCTCTCAAGGAAACTCAGTTTTCACACTCTATGCTTAGTGCCCTTTGAGTGCATTATCTAGGAATGAACCTGGTAGAGCATCCCACACAAACGAATGCTCCACATGCGGGTTTCACATGCCACCAACTCCACATTCACAGGCAACTTCAGCGCCACAGCCGTTTTCAGATAGCCCTCAATGCAAAGGCTCTAGACGCAAATATTGGTGTGAGAGCTAATTCAATCAAGGAAACACTGAATGTTGGTGAAGGGCATATTGAAGAAGGATCAGCCGAGTGGTTCTTGTGGGAGAACAACTCCATTTGGCTCACTAACTTCACACACCATCAGGCTTCCAAGCAGCTCTCAAGGAAACTCACTTTTCACACTCTATGCTTAATGCCCTTTGAGTGCATTATCTAGCAATGATCCTGGTAGAGCATCCCACACAAACCAATGCTCCACATGCGGGTTTCACATGCCACCAACTCCACATTCACAGGCAACTTCAGCACCACAGCCGTTTTCAGATAGCCCTCAATTCAAAGGCTCTAGATGCAAATATTGGTGTGAGAGCTAATTCAATCAAGGAAACACTGCATGTTGGTGAAGGGCATGTAGATGAAGGATCAGCCGAGTGGTTCTTGGGGGAGAACAACTCCATTTGGCTCACTAACTTCACACACCATCAGGCTTCCAAGCAGCTCTCAAGGAAACTCAGTTTTCACACTCTGTGCATAGTGCCCTTTGTGTGCCTAGGACTGAAATGAAGCTTGGTGAGCATCGCACACAAACGAATGCTCCACATGCGGGTTTCACATGCCACCAACTCCACATTCACAGGCAACTTCAGTGCCACAGCCGTTTTCAGATAGCCCTCAATGCAAAGGCTCTAGACGCAAATATTGGTGTGAGAGCTAATTCAATCAAGGAAACACTGCATGTTGGTGAAGGGCATATTGAAGAAGGATCAGCCGAGTGGTTCTTGTGGGAGAACAACTCCATTTGGCTCACTAACTTCACACACCATCAGGCTTCCAAGCAGCTCTCAAGGAAACTCAGTTTTCACACTCTATGCTTAGTGCCCTTTGAGTGCATTATCTTGGAATGAACCTGGTAGAGCATCCCACACAAACGAATGCTCCACATGCGGGTTTCACATGCCACCAACTCCACATTCACAGGCAACTTCAGCACCACAGCCGTTTTCAAATAGCTCTCAATTCAAAGGCTCTAGACGCAAATATTGGTGTGAGAGCTAATTCAATCAAGGAAACACTGCATGTTGGTGAAGGGCATATTGAAGAAGGATCAGCCGAGTGGTTCTTGTGGGAGAACAACTCCATTTGGCTCACTAACTTCACACACCATCAGGCTTCCAAGCAGCTCTCAAGGAAACTCAGTTTTCACACTCTATGCTTAGTGCCCTTTGAGTGCATTATCTAGGAATGAACCTGGTAGAGCATCGCACACAAATGAATGCTCCACATGCGGGTTTCACATGCCACCAACTCCACATTCACAGGCAACTTCAGCGCCACAGCCGTTTTCAGATAGCCCTCAATGCAAAGGCTCTAGACGTAAATATTGGTGTGAGAGCTAATTCAATCAAGGAAACACTGCATGTTGGTGAAGGGCATATTGAAGAAGGATCAGCCGAGTGGTTCTTGTGGGACAACAACTCCATTTGGCTCACTAACTTCACACACCATCAGGCTTCCAAGCAGCTCTCAAGGAAACTCACTTTTCACACTCTATGCTTAATGCCCTTTGAGTGCATTATCTAGCAATGATCCTGGTAGAGCATCCCACACAAACCAATGCTCCACATGCGGGTTTCACATGCCACCAACTCCACATTCACAGGCAACTTCAGCACCACAGCCGTTTTCAGATAGCCCTCAATTCAAAGGCTCTAGACGCAAATATTGGTTCGAGAGCTAATTCAATCAAGGAAACACTGCATGTTGGTGAAGGGCATATAGATGAAGGATCAGCCGAGTGGTTCTTGGGGGAGAACAACTCCATTTGGCTCACTAACTTCACACACCATCAGGCTTCCAAGCAGCTCTCAAGGAAACTCAGTTTTCACACTCTGTGCATAGTGCCCTTTGTGTGCCTAGGACTGAAATGAAGCTTGGTGAGCATCCCACACAAACGAATGCTCCACATGCGGGTTTCACATGCCACCAACTCCACATTCACAGGCAACTTCAGTGCCACAGCCGTTTTCAGATAGCCCTCAATGCAAAGGCTCTAGACGCAAATATTGGTGTGAGAGCTAATTCAATCAAGGAAACACTGCATGTTGGTGAAGGGCATATTGAAGAAGGATCAGCCGAGTGGTTCTTGTGGGAGAACAACTCCATTTGGCTCACTAACTTCACACACCATCAGGCTTCCAAGCAGCTCTCAAGGAAACTCAGTTTTCACACTCTATGCTTAGTGCCCTTTGAGTGCATTATCTTGGAATGAACCTGGTAGAGCATCCCACACAAACGAATGCTCCACATGCGGGTTTCACATGCCACCAACTCCACATTCACAGGCAACTTCAGCACCACAGCCGTTTTCAAATAGCTCTCAATTCAAAGGCTCTAGACGCAAATATTGGTGTGAGAGCTAATTCAATCAAGGAAACACTGCATGTTGGTGAAGGGCATATTGAAGAAGGATCAGCCGAGTGGTTCTTGTGGGAGAACAACTCCATTTGGCTCACTAACTTCACACACCATCAGGCTTCCAAGCAGCTCTCAAGGAAACTCAGTTTTCACACTCTATGCTTAGTGCCCTTTGAGTGCATTATCTAGGAATGAACCTGGTAGAGCATCGCACACAAACGAATGCTCCACATGCGGGTTTCACATGCCACCAACTCCACATTCACAGGCAACTTCAGCGCCACAGCCGTTTTCAGATAGCCCTCAATGCAAAGGCTCTAGACGCAAATATTGGTGTGAGAGCTAATTCAATCAAGGAAACACTGCATGTTGGTGAAGGGCATATTGAAGAAGGATCAGCCGAGTGGTTCTTGTGGGACAACAACTCCATTTGGCTCACTAACTTCACACACCATCAGGCTTCCAAGCAGCTCTCAAGGAAACTCACTTTTCACACTCTATGCTTAGTGCCCTTTGAGTGCATTATCTAGGAATGAACCTGGTAGAGCATCCCACACAAACGAATGCTCCACATGCGGGTTTCACATGCCACCAACTCCACATTCACAGGCAACTTCAGCGCCACAGCCGTTTTCAGATAGCCCTCAATGCAAAGGCTCTAGACGCAAATATTGGTGTGAGAGCTAATTCAATCAAGGAAACACTGCATGTTGGTGAAGGGCATATTGAAGAAGGATCAGCTGAGTGGTTCTTGTGGGACAACAACTCCATTTGGCTCACTAACTTCACACACCATCAGGCTTCCAAGCAGCTCTCAAGGAAACTCAGTTTTCACACTCTATGCTTAGTGCCCTTTGTATGCCTAGGACTGAAATGAACCTGGTAGAGCATCCCACACAAATGAATGCTCCACATGCGGGTTTCACATGCCACCAACTCCACATTCACAGGCAACTTCAGCGCCACAGCCGTTTTCAGATAGCCCTCAATGCAAAGGCTCTAGACGCAAATATTGGTGTGAGAGCTAATTCAATCAAGGAAACAATGCATGTTGGTGAAGGGCATATTGAAGAAGGATCAGCCGAGTGGTTCTTGTGGGAGAACAACTCCATTTGGCTCACTAACTTCACACACCATCAGGCTTCCAAGCAGCTCTCAAGGAAACTCAGTTTTCACACTCTATGCTTAGTGCCCTTTGAGTGCATTATCTAGGAATGAACCTGGTAGAGCATCGCACACAAACGAATGCTCCACATGCGGGTTTCACATGCCACCAACTCCACATTCACAGGCAACTTCAGCGCCACAGCCGTTTTCAGATAGCCCTCAATGCAAAGGCTCTAGACGCAAATATTGGTGTGAGAGCTAATTCAATCAAGGAAACACTGCATGTTGGTGAAGGGCATATTGAAGAAGGATCAGCCGAGTGGTTCTTGTGGGACAACAACTCCATTTGGCTCACTAACTTCACACACCATCAGGCTTCCAAGCAGCTCTCAAGGAAACTCAGTTTTCACACTCTATGCTTAGGGCCCTTTGAGTGCATTATCTAGGAATGAACCTGGTAGAGCATCCCATACAAACGAATGCTCCACATGCGGGTTTCACATGCCACCAACTCCACATTCACAGGCAACTTCAGCGCCACAGCCGTTTTCAGATAGCCCTCAATGCAAAGGCTCTAGACGCAAATATTTGTGTGAGAGCTAATTCAATCAAGGAAACACTGCATGTTGGTGAAGGGCATATTGAAGAAGGATCAGCTGAGTGGTTCTTGTGGGACAACAACTCCATTTGGCTCACTAACTTCACACACCATCAGGCTTCCAAGCAGCTCTCAAGGAAACTCAGTTTTCACACTCTATGCTTAGTGCCCTTTGTATGCCTAGGAATGAAATGAACCTGGTAGAGCATCCCACACAAATGAATGCTCCACATGCGGGTTTCACATGCCACCAACTCCACATTCACAGGCAACTTCAGCGCCACAGCCGTTTTCAGATAGCCCTCAATGCAAAGGCTCTAGACGCAAATATTGGTGTGAGAGCTAATTCAATCAAGGAAACAATGCATGTTGGTGAAGGGCATATTGAAGAAGGATCAGCCGAGTGGTTCTTGTGGGACAACAACTCCATTTGGCTCACTAACTTCACACACCATCAGGCTTCCAAGCAGCTCTCAAGGAAACTCAGTTTTCACACTCTATGCTTAGTGCCCTTTGAGTGCATTATCTAGGAATGAACCTTGTAGAACATCCCACACAAACGAATGCTCCACATGCGGGTTTCACATGCCACCAACTCCACATTCACAGGCAACTTCAGCGCCACAGCCGTTTTCAGATAGCTCTCAATGCAAAGGCTATAGACGCAAATATTGGTGTGAGAGCTAATTCAATCAAGGAAACACTGCATGTTGGTGAAGGGCATATTGAAGAAGGATCAGCCGAGTGGTTCTTGTGGGAGAACAACTCCATTTGGCTCACTAACTTCACACACCATCAGGCTTCCAAGCAGCTCTCAAGGAAACTCAGTTTTCACACTCTATGCTTAGTGCCCTTTGAGTGCCTAGGACTGAAATGAAGCTTTGTAGAGCATCCCACACAAACGAATGCTCCACATGCGGGTTTCACATGACACCAACTCCACATTCTCAGGTAACTCAACACCACAGCTGTTTTCAGATAGCCCTCAATGCAAAGGCTCTAGACGCAAATATTGGTGTGAGAGCTAATTCAATCAAGGAAACACTGCATGTTGGTGAAGGGCATATTGAAGAAGGATCAGCCAAGTGGTTCTTGTGGGAGAACAACTCCATTTGGCTCACTAACTTCACACACCATCAGGCTTCCAAGCAGCTCTCAAGGAAACTCAGTTTTCACACTCTATGCTTAGTGCCCTTTGAGTGCATTATCTAGGAATGAACCTGGTAGAGCATCCCACACAAACGAATGCTCCACATGCGGGTTTCACATGCCACCAACTCCACATTCACAGGCAACTTCAGCGCCACAGCCGTTTTCAGATAGCTCTCAATGCAAAGGCTCTAGACGCAAATATTGGTGTGAGAGCTAATTCAATCAAGGAAACACTGCATGTTGGTGAAGGGCATATTGAAGAAGGATCAGCAGAGTGGTTCTTGTGGGACAACAACTCCATTTGGCTCACTAACTTCACACACCATCAGGCTTCCAAGCAGCTCTCAAGGAAACTCAGTTTTCACACTCTATGCTTAGTGCCCTTTGAGTGCCTAGGACTGAAATGAAGCTTTGTAGAGCATCCCACACAAACGAATGCTCCACATGCGGGTTTCACATGATACCAACTCCACATTCACAGGCAACTTCAGCGCCACAGCCGTTTTCAGATAGCCCTCAATGCAAAGGCTCTAGACGCAAATATTGGTGTGAGAGCTAATTCAATCAAGGAAACACTGCATGTTGGTGAAGGGCATATTGAAGAAGGATCAGCCGAGTGGTTCTTGTGGGAGAACAACTCCATTTGGCTCACTAACTTCACACACCATCAGGCTTCCAAGCAGCTCTCAAGGAAACTCAGTTTTCACACTCTATGCTTAGTGCCCTTTGAGTGCATTATCTAGGAATGAACCTGGTAGAGCATCCCACACAAACGAATGCTCCACATGCGGGTTTCACATGCCACCAACTCCACATTCACAGGCAACTTCAGCGCCACAGCCGTTTTCAGATAGCCCTCAATGCAAAGGCTCTAGACGCAAATATTGGTGTGAGAGCTAATTCAATCAAGGAAACACTGCATGTTGGTGAAGGGCATATTGAAGAAGGATCAGCCGAGTGGTTCTTGTGGGAGAACAACTCCATTTATCTCACTAACTTCACACACCATCAGGCTTCCAAGCAGCTCTCAAGGAAACTCAATTTTCACACTCTATGCTTAGTGCCCTTTGAGTGCATTATCTAGGAATGAACCTGGTAGAGCATCCCACACAAACGAATGCTCCACATGCGGGTTTCACATGCCACCAACTCCACATTCACAGGCAACTTCAGCGCCACAGCCGTTTTCAGAATAGCCTCAATGCAAAGGCTCTAGATGCAAATATTGGTGTGAGAGCTAATTCAATCAAGGAAACACTGCATGTTGGTGAAGGGCATATTGAAGAAGGATCAGCCGAGTGGTTCTTGTGGGAGAACAACTCCATTTGGCTCACTAACTTCACACACCATCAGGCTTCCAAGCAGCTCTCAAGGAAACTCAGTTTTCACACTCTACGCTTAGTGCCCTTTTTGTGCCTAGGACTGAAATGAAGCTTGGTGAGGATCCCAAACAAACGAATGCTCCACATGCGGGTTTCACATGCCACCAACTCCACATTCACAGGCAACTTCAGCGCCACAGCCGTTTTCAGATAGTTCTCAATGCAAAGGCTCTAGACGCAAACATTGGTGTGAGAGCTAATTCAATCAAGGAAACACTGCATGTTGGTGAAGGGCATATTGAAGAAGGATCAGCCGAGTGGTTCTTGTGGGAGAACAACTCCATTTGGCTCACTAACTTCACACACCATCAGGCTTCCAAGCAGCTCTCAAGGAAACTCAGTTTTCACACTCTATGCTTAGTGCCCTTTGAGTGCCTAGGACTGAAATGAAGCTTTGTAGAGCATCCCACACAAACAAATGCTCCACATGCGGGTTTCACATGACACCAACTCCACATTCTCAGGTAACTCAACACCACAGCTGTTTTCAGATAGCCCTCAATGCAAAGGCTCTAGACGCAAATATTGGTGTGAGAGCTAATTCAATCAAGGAAACACTGCATGTTGGTGAAAGGCATATTGAAGAAGGATCAGCCGAGTGGTTCTTGTGGGACAACAACTCCATTTGGCTCACTAACTTCACACACCATCAGGCTTCCAAGCAGCTCTCAAGGAAACTCAGTTTTCACACTCTATGCTTAGTGCCCTTTGTATGCCTAGGAATGAAATGAACCTGGTAGAGCATCCCACACAAACGAATGCTCCACATGCGGGTTTCACATGCCACCAACTCCACATTCACAGGCAACTTCAGCGCCACAGCCGTTTTCAGATAGCCCTCAATGCAAAGGCTCTAGACGCAAATATTGGTGTGAGAGCTAATTCAATCAAGGAAACACTGCATGTTGGTGAAGGGCATATTGAAGAAGGATCAGCCGAGTGGTTCTTGTGGGAGAACAACTCCATTTGGCTCACTAACTTCACACACCATCAGGCTTCCAAGCAGCTCTCAAGGAAACTCAGTTTTCACACTCTATGCTTAGTGCCCTTTGAGTGCATTATCTAGGAATTAACCTGGTAGAGCATCCCACACAAAAGAATGCTCCACATGCGGCTTTCACATGCCACCAACTCCACATTCACAGGCAACTTCAGCGCCACAGCCGTTTTCAGATAGCCCTCAATGCAAAGGCTCTAGACGCAAATATTGGTGTGAGAGCTAATTCAATCAAGGAAACACTGCATGTTGGTGAAGGGCATATTGAAGAAGGATCAGCCGAGTGGTTCTTGTGGGAGAACAACTCCATTTGGCTCACTAACTTCACACACCATCAGGCTTCCAAGCAGCTCTCAAGGAAACTCAGTTTTCACACTCTATGCTTAGTGCCCTTTGAGTGCATTATCTAGGAATGAACCTCGTAGAGCATCCCACACAAACGAATGCTCCACATGCGGGTTTCACATGCCACCAACTCCACATTCACATGCAACTTCAGCGCCACAGCCGTTTTCAGATAGCCCTCAATGCAAAGGCTCTAGACGCAAATATTGGTGTGAGAGCTAATTCAATCAAGGAAACACTGCATGTTGGTGAAGGGCATATTGAAGAAGGATCAGCCGTGTGGTTCTTGTGGGAGAACAACTCCATTTGGCTCACTAACTTCACACACCATCAGGCTTCCAAGCAGCTCTCAAGGAAACTCAGTTTTCACACTCTATGCTTAGTGCCCTTTGTGTTTCTAGTACTGAAATGAAGCTTGGTCAGCATCCCACACAAACGAATGCTCCACATGCGGGTTTCACATGCCACCAACTCCACATTCTCAGGCAACTTCAGCGCCACAGCCGTTTTCAGATAGCCCTCAATGCAAAGGCTCTAGACGCAAATAATGGTGTGAGAGCTAATTCAATCAAGGAAACACTGCATGTTGGTGAAGGGCATATTGAAGAAGGATCAGCCGAGTGGTTCTTGTGGGAGAACAACTCCATTTGGCTCACTAACTTCACACACCATCAGGCTTCCAAGCAGCTCTCAAGGAAACTCAGTTTTCACACTCTATGCTTAGTGCCCTTTGTAAGCCTAGGACTGAAATGAAGCTTGGTCAGCATCCCACACAAACGAATGCTCCACATGCGGGTTTCACATGCCACCAACTCCACATTCACAGGCAACTGCAGCGCCACAGCTGTTTTCAGATAGCCCTCAATGCAAAGGCTCTAGACGCAAATATTGGTGTGAGAGCTAATTCAATCAAGGAAACACTGCATGTTGGTGAAGGGCATATTGAAGAAGGATCAGCCGAGTGGTTCTTGTGGGAGAACAACTCCATTTGGCTCACTAACTTCACACACCATCAGGCTTCCAAGCAGCTCTCAAGGAAACTCAGTTTTCACACTCTATGCTTAGTGCCCTTTGTATGCCTAGGAATGAAATGAACCTGGTAGAGCATCCCACACAAACGAATGCTCCACATGCGGGTTTCACATGCCACCAACTCCACATTCACAGGCAACTTCAGCGCCACAGCTGTTTTCAGATAGCCCTCAATGCAAAGGCTCTAGACGCAAATATTGGTGTGAGAGCTAATTCAATCAAGGAAACACTGCATGTTGGTGAAGGGCATATTGAAGAAGGATCAGAAGAGTGGTTCTTGTGGGAGAACAACTCCATTTGGCTCACTAACTTCACACACCATCAGGCTTCCAAGAAGCTCTCAAGGAAACTCAGTTTTCACACTCTATGCTTAGTGCCCTTTGAGTGCATTATCTAGGAATGAACCTGGTAGAGCATCCCACACAAACGAATGCTCCACATGCGGGATTCACATGCCACCAACTCCACATTCACAGGCAACTTCAGCGCCACAGCCGTTCTCAGATAGCTCTCAATGCAAAGGCTCTAGACGCAAATATTGGTGTGAGAGCTAATTCAATCAAGGAAACACTGCATGTTGGTGAAGGGCATATTGAAGAAGGATCAGCCGAGTGGTTCTTGGGGGACAACAACTCCATTTGGCTCACTAACTTCACACACCATCAGGCTTCCAAGCAGCTCTCAAGGAAACTCAGTTTTCACACTCTATGCTTAGTGCCCTTTGTATGGCTAGGACTGAAATGAACCTGGTAGAGCATCCCACACAAACGAATGCTCCACATGCGGGTTTCACATGCCACCAACTCCACATTCACAGGCAACTTCAGCGCCACAGCCGTTTTCAGATAGCCCTCAATGCAAAGGCTCTAGACGCAAATATTGGTGTGAGAGCTAATTCAATCAAGGAAACACTGCATGTTGGTGAAGGGCATATTGAAGAAGGATCAGCCGAGTGGTTCTTGTGGGAGAACAACTCCATTTATCTCACTAACTTCACACACCATCAGGCTTCCAAGCAGCTCTCAAGGAAACTCAATTTTCACACTCTATGCTTAGTGCCCTTTGAGTGCATTATCTAGGAATGAACCTGGTAGAGCATCCCACACAAACGAATGCTCCACATGCGGGTTTCACATGCCACCAACTCCACATTCACAGGCAACTTCAGCGCCACAGCCGTTTTCAGAATAGCCTCAATGCAAAGGCTCTAGATGCAAATATTGGTGTGAGAGCTAATTCAATCAAGGAAACACTGCATGTTGGTGAAGGGCATATTGAAGAAGGATCAGCTGAGTGGTTCTTGTGGGAGAACAACTCCATTTGGCTCACTAACTTCACACACCATCAGGCTTCCAAGCAGCTCTCAAGGAAACTCAGTTTTCACACTCTACGCTTAGTGCCCTTTTTGTGCCTAGGACTGAAATGAAGCTTGGTGAGGATCCCAAACAAACGAATGCTCCACATGCGGGTTTCACATGCCACCAACTCCACATTCACAGGCAACTTCAGCGCCACAGCCGTTTTCAGATAGTTCTCAATGCAAAGGCTCTAGACGCAAACATTGGTGTGAGAGCTAATTCAATCAAGGAAACACTGCATGTTGGTGAAGGGCATATTGAAGAAGGATCAGCCGAGTGGTTCTTGTGGGAGAACAACTCCATTTGGCTCACTAACTTCACACACCATCAGGCTTCCAAGCAGCTCTCAAGGAAACTCAGTTTTCACACTCTATGCTTAGTGCCCTTTGAGTGCCTAGGACTGAAATGAAGCTTTGTAGAGCATCCCACACAAACAAATGCTCCACATGCGGGTTTCACATGACACCAACTCCACATTCTCAGGTAACTCAACACCACAGCTGTTTTCAGATAGCCCTCAATGCAAAGGCTCTAGACGCAAATATTGGTGTGAGAGCTAATTCAATCAAGGAAACACTGCATGTTGGTGAAAGGCATATTGAAGAAGGATCAGCCGAGTGGTTCTTGTGGGACAACAACTCCATTTGGCTCACTAACTTCACACACCATCAGGCTTCCAAGCAGCTCTCAAGGAAACTCAGTTTTCACACTCTATGCTTAGTGCCCTTTGTATGCCTAGGAATGAAATGAACCTGGTAGAGCATCCCACACAAACGAATGCTCCACATGCGGGTTTCACATGCCACCAACTCCACATTCACAGGCAACTTCAGCGCCACAGCCGTTTTCAGATAGCCCTCAATGCAAAGGCTCTAGACGCAAATATTGGTGTGAGAGCTAATTCAATCAAGGAAACACTGCATGTTGGTGAAGGGCATATTGAAGAAGGATCAGCCGAGTGGTTCTTGTGGGAGAACAACTCCATTTGGCTCACTAACTTCACACACCATCAGGCTTCCAAGCAGCTCTCAAGGAAACTCAGTTTTCACACTCTATGCTTAGTGCCCTTTGAGTGCATTATCTAGGAATGAACCTGGTAGAGCATCCCACACAAAAGAATGCTCCACATGCGGCTTTCACATGCCACCAACTCCACATTCACAGGCAACTTCAGCGCCACAGCCGTTTTCAGATAGCCCTCAATGCAAAGGCTCTAGACGCAAATATTGGTGTGAGAGCTAATTCAATCAAGGAAACACTGCATGTTGGTGAAGGGCATATTGAAGAAGGATCAGCCGAGTGGTTCTTGTGGGAGAACAACTCCATTTGGCTCACTAACTTCACACACCATCAGGCTTCCAAGCAGCTCTCAAGGAAACTCACTTTTCACACTCTATGCTTAGTGCCCTTTGAGTGCATTATCTAGGAATGAACCTGGTAGAGCATCCCACACAAACGAATGCTCCACATGCGGGTTTCACATGCCACCAACTCCACATTCACATGCAACTTCAGCGCCACAGCCGTTTTCAGATAGCCCTCAATGCAAAGGCTCTAGACGCAAATATTGGTGTGAGAGCTAATTCAATCAAGGAAACACTGCATGTTGGTGAAGGGCATATTGAAGAAGGATCAGCCGTGTGGTTCTTGTGGGAGAACAACTCCATTTGGCTCACTAACTTCACACACCATCAGGCTTCCAAGCAGCTCTCAAGGAAACTCAGTTTTCACACTCTATGCTTAGTGCCCTTTGTGTTTCTAGGACTGAAATGAAGCTTGGTCAGCATCCCACACAAACGAATGCTCCACATGCGGGTTTCACATGCCACCAACTCCACATTCTCAGGCAACTTCAGCGCCACAGCCGTTTTCAGATAGCCCTCAATGCAAAGGCTCTAGACGCAAATAATGGTGTGAGAGCTAATTCAATCAAGGAAACACTGCATGTTGGTGAAGGGCATATTGAAGAAGGATCAGCCGAGTGGTTCTTGTGGGAGAACAACTCCATTTGGCTCACTAACTTCACACACCATCAGGCTTCCAAGCAGCTCTCAAGGAAACTCAGTTTTCACACTCTATGCTTAGTGCCCTTTGTAAGCCTAGGACTGAAATGAAGCTTGGTGAGCATCGCACACAAACGAATGCTCCACATGCGGGTTTCACATGCCACCAACTCCACATTCACAGGCAACTTCAGCGCCACAGCCGTTTTCAGATAGCCCTCAATGCAAAGGCTCTAGACGCAAATATTGGTGTGAGAGCTAATTCAATCAAGGAAACACTGCATGTTGGTGAAGGGCATATTGAAGAAGGATCAGCCGAGTGGTTCTTGTGGGAGAACAACTCCATTTGGCTCACTAACTTCACACACCATCAGGCTTCCAAGCAGCTCTCAAGGAAACTCAGTTTTCACACTCTATGCTTAGTGCCCTTTGTATGCCTAGGAATGAAATGAACCTGGTAGAGCATCCCACACAAACGAATGCTCCACATGCGGGTTTCACATGCCACCAACTCCACATTCACAGGCAACTTCAGCGCCACAGCTGTTTTCAGATAGCCCTCAATGCAAAGGCTCTAGACGCAAATATTGGTGTGAGAGCTAATTCAATCAAGGAAACACTGCATGTTGGTGAAGGGCATATTGAAGAAGGATCAGAAGAGTGGTTCTTGTGGGAGAACAACTCCATTTGGCTCACTAACTTCACACACCATCAGGCTTCCAAGCAGCTCTCAAGGAAACTCAGTTTTCACACTCTACGCTTAGTGCCCTTTTTGTGCCTAGGACTGAAATGAAGCTTGGTGAGGATCCCAAACAAACGAATGCTCCACATGCGGGTTTCACATGCCACCAACTCCACATTCACAGGCAACTTCAGCGCCACAGCCGTTTTCAGATAGTTCTCAATGCAAAGGCTCTAGACGCAAACATTGGTGTGAGAGCTAATTCAATCAAGGAAACACTGCATGTTGGTGAAGGGCATATTGAAGAAGGATCAGCCGAGTGGTTCTTGTGGGAGAACAACTCCATTTGGCTCACTAACTTCACACACCATCAGGCTTCCAAGCAGCTCTCAAGGAAACTCAGTTTTCACACTCTATGCTTAGTGCCCTTTGAGTGCCTAGGACTGAAATGAAGCTTTGTAGAGCATCCCACACAAACAAATGCTCCACATGCGGGTTTCACATGACACCAACTCCACATTCTCAGGTAACTCAACACCACAGCTGTTTTCAGATAGCCCTCAATGCAAAGGCTCTAGACGCAAATATTGGTGTGAGAGCTAATTCAATCAAGGAAACACTGCATGTTGGTGAAAGGCATATTGAAGAAGGATCAGCCGAGTGGTTCTTGTGGGACAACAACTCCATTTGGCTCACTAACGTCACACACCATCAGGCTTCCAAGCAGCTCTCAAGGAAACTCAGTTTTCACACTCTATGCTTAGTGCCCTTTGTATGCCTAGGAATGAAATGAACCTGGTAGAGCATCCCACACAAACGAATGCTCCACATGCGGGTTTCACATGCCACCAACTCCACATTCACAGGCAACTTCAGCGCCACAGCCGTTTTCAGATAGCCCTCAATGCAAAGGCTCTAGACGCAAATATTGGTGTGAGAGCTAATTCAATCAAGGAAACACTGCATGTTGGTGAAGGGCATATTGAAGAAGGATCAGCCGAGTGGTTCTTGTGGGAGAACAACTCCATTTGGCTCACTAACTTCACACACCATCAGGCTTCCAAGCAGCTCTCAAGGAAACTCAGTTTTCACACTCTATGCTTAGTGCCCTTTGAGTGCATTATCTAGGAATGAACCTGGTAGAGCATCCCACACAAAAGAATGCTCCACATGCGGCTTTCACATGCCACCAACTCCACATTCACAGGCAACTTCAGCGCCACAGCCGTTTTCAGATAGCCCTCAATGCAAAGGCTCTAGACGCAAATATTGGTGTGAGAGCTAATTCAATCAAGGAAACACTGCATGTTGGTGAAGGGCATATTGAAGAAGGATCAGCCGAGTGGTTCTTGTGGGAGAACAACTCCATTTGGCTCACTAACTTCACACACCATCAGGCTTCCAAGCAGCTCTCAAGGAAACTCACTTTTCACACTCTATGCTTAGTGCCCTTTGTAAGCCTAGGACTGAAATGAAGCTTGGTGAGCATCGCACACAAACGAATGCTCCACATGCGGGTTTCACATGCCACCAACTCCACATTCACAGGCAACTTCAGCGCCACAGCCGTTTTCAGATAGCCCTCAATGCAAAGGCTCTAGACGCAAATATTGGTGTGAGAGCTAATTCAATCAAGGAAACACTGCATGTTGGTGAAGGGCATATTGAAGAAGGATCAGCCGAGTGGTTCTTGTGGGAGAACAACTCCATTTGGCTCACTAACTTCACACACCATCAGGCTTCCAAGCAGCTCTCAAGGAAACTCAGTTTTCACACTCTATGCTTAGTGCCCTTTGTATGCCTAGGAATGAAATGAACCTGGTAGAGCATCCCACACAAACGAATGCTCCACATGCGGGTTTCACATGCCACCAACTCCACATTCACAGGCAACTTCAGCGCCACAGCTGTTTTCAGATAGCCCTCAATGCAAAGGCTCTAGACGCAAATATTGGTGTGAGAGCTAATTCAATCAAGGAAACACTGCATGTTGGTGAAGGGCATATTGAAGAAGGATCAGAAGAGTGGTTCTTGTGGGAGAACAACTCCATTTGGCTCACTAACTTCACACACCATCAGGCTTCCAAGCAGCTCTCAAGGAAACTCAGTTTTCACACTCTATGCTTAGTGCCCTTTGAGTGCATTATCTAGGAATGAACCTGGTAGAGCATCCCACACAGACGAATGCTCCACATGCGGGTTTCACATGCCACCAACTCCACATTCACAGGCAACTTCAGCGCCACAGCCGTTTTCAGATAGCTCTCAATGCAAAGGCACTAGACGCAAATATTGGTGTGAGAGCTAATTCAATCAAGGAAACACTGCATGTTGGTGAAGGGCATATTGAAGAAGGATCAGCCGAGTGGTTCTTGGGGGACAACAACTCCATTTGGCTCACTAACTTCACACACCATCAGGCTTCCAAGCAGCTCTCAAGGAAACTCACTTTTCACACTCTATGCTTAGTGCCCTTTGTATGCCTAGGAATGAAATGAACCTGGTAGAGCATCCCACACAAACGAATGCTCCACATGCGGGTTTCACATGCCACCAACTCCACATTCACAGGCAACTTCAGCGCCACAGCCGTTTTCAGATAGCCCTCAATGCAAAGGCTCTAGACGCAAATATTGGTGTGAGAGCTAATTCAATCAAGGAAACACTGCATGTTGGTGAAGGGCATATTGAAGAAGGATCAGCCAAGTGGTTCTTGTGGGAGAACAACTCCATTTGGCTCACTAACTTCACACACCATCAGGCTTCCAAGCAGCTCTCAAGGAAACTCAGTTTTCACACTCTATGCTTAGTGCCCTTTGAGTGCATTATCTAGGAATGAACCTGGTAGAGCATCCCACACAAACGAATGCTCCACATGCGGGTTTCACATGCCACCAACTCCACATTCACAGGCAACTTCAGCGCCACAGCCGTTTTCAGATAGCCCTCAATGCAAAGGCTCTAGACGCAAATATTGGTGTGAGAGCTAATTCAATCAAGGAAACACTGCATGTTGGTGAAGGGCATATTGAAGAAGGATCAGCCGAGTGGTTCTTGTGGGAGAACAACTCCATTTGGCTCACTAACTTCACACACCATCAGGCTTCCAAGCAGCTCTCAAGGAAACTCAGTTTTCACACTCTATGCTTAGTGCCCTTTGAGTGCATTATCTAGGAATGAACCTGGTAGAGCATCCCACACAAACGAATGCTCCACATGCGGGTTTCACATGCCACCAACTCCACATTCACAGGCAACTTCAGCGCCACAGCCGTTTTCAGATAGCCCTCAATGCAAAGGCTCTAGACGCAAATATTGGTGTGAGAGCTAATTCAATCAAGGAAACACTGCATGTTGGTGAAGGGCATATTGAAGAAGGATCAGCCAAGTGGTTCTTGTGGGAGAACAACTCCATTTGGCTCACTAACTTCACACACCATCAGGCTTCCAAGCAGCTCTCAAGGAAGCTCAGTTTTCACACTCTATGCGTAGTGCTCTTTGAGTGCATTATCTAGGAATGAACCTGGTAGAGCATCCCACACAAACGAATGCTCCACATGCGGGTTTCACATGCCACCAACTCCACATTCACAGGCAACTTCAGCGCCACAGCCGTTTTCAGATAGCCCTCAATGCAAAGGCTCTAGACGCAAATATTGGTGTGAGAGCTAATTCAATCAAGGAAACACTGCATGTTGGTGAAGGGCATATTGAAGAAGGATCAGCCGAGTGGTTCTTGTGGGACAACAACTCCATTTGGCTCACTAACTTCACACACCATCAGGCTTCCTAGCAGCTCTCAAGGAAACTCAGTTTTCACACTCTATGCTTAGTGCCCTTTGTATGCCTAGGAATGAAATGAAACTTGGTCAGCATCCCACACAAACGAATGCTCCAATGCGGGTTTCACATGCCACCAACTCCACATTCACAGGCAACTTCAGCGCCACAGCCATTTTCAGATAGTTCTCAATGGAAAGGCTCTAGACGCAAATATTGGTGTGAGAGCTAATTCAATCAAGGAAACACTGCATGTTGATGAAGGGCATATTGAAGAAGGATCAGCCGAGTGGTTCTTGTGGGAGAACAACTCCATTTGGCTCACTAACTTCACACACCATCAGGCTTCCAAGCAGCTCTCAAGGAAACTCAGTTTTCACACTCTATGCTTAGTGCCCTTTGAGTGCATTATCTAGGAATGAACCTGGTAGAGCATCCCACACAAACGAATGCTCCACATGCGGGTTTCACATGCCACCAACTCCACATTCACAGGCAACTTCAGCGCCACAGCCGTTTTCAGATAGCTCTCAATGCAAAGGCTCTAGACGCAAATATTGGTGTGAGAGCTAATTCAATCAAGGAAACACTGCATGTTGGTGAAGGGCATATTGAAGAAGGATCAGCCGAGTGGTTCTTGGGGGACAACAACTCCATTTGGCTCACTAACTTCACACACCATCAGGCTTCCAAGCAGCTCTCAAGGAAACTCAGTTTTCACACTCTATGCTTAGTGCCCTTTGTATGCCTAGGAATGAAATGAACCTGGTAGAGCATCCCACACAAACGAATGCTCCACATGCGGGTTTCACATGACACCAACTCCACATTCACAGGCAACTTCAGCGCCACAGCCGTTTTCAGATAGCCCTCAATGCAAAGGCTCTAGACGCAAATATTGGTGTGAGAGCTAATTCAATCAAGGAAACACTGCATGTTGGTGAAGGGCATATTGAAGAAGGATCAGCCGAGTGGTTCTTGTGGGAGAACAACTCCATTTGGCTCACTAACTTCACACACCATCAGGCTTCCAAGCAGCTCTCAAGGAAACTCAGTTTTCACACTCTATGCTTAGTGCCCTTTGAGTGCATTATCTAGGAATGAACCTGGTAGAGCATCCCACACAAAAGAATGCTCCACATGCGGCTTTCACATGCCACCAACTCCACATTCACAGGCAACTTCAGCGCCACAGCCGTTTTCAGATAGCCCTCAATGCAAAGGCTCTAGACGCAAATATTGGTGTGAGAGCTAATTCAATCAAGGAAACACTGCATGTTGGTGAAGGGCATATTGAAGAAGGATCAGCCGAGTGGTTCTTGTGGGAGAACAACTCCATTTGGCTCACTAACTTCACACACCATCAGGCTTCCAAGCAGCTCTCAAGGAAACTCACTTTTCACACTCTATGCTTAGTGCCCTTTGTAAGCCTAGGACTGAAATGAAGCTTGGTGAGCATCGCACACAAACGAATGCTCCACATGCGGGTTTCACATGCCACCAACTCCACATTCACAGGCAACTTCAGCGCCACAGCCGTTTTCAGATAGCCCTCAATGCAAAGGCTCTAGACGCAAATATTGGTGTGAGAGCTAATTCAATCAAGGAAACACTGCATGTTGGTGAAGGGCATATTGAAGAAGGATCAGCCGAGTGGTTCTTGTGGGAGAACAACTCCATTTGGCTCACTAACTTCACACACCATCAGGCTTCCAAGCAGCTCTCAAGGAAACTCAGTTTTCACACTCTATGCTTAGTGCCCTTTGTATGCCTAGGAATGAAATGAACCTGGTAGAGCATCCCACACAAACGAATGCTCCACATGCGGGTTTCACATGCCACCAACTCCACATTCACAGGCAACTTCAGCGCCACAGCTGTTTTCAGATAGCCCTCAATGCAAAGGCTCTAGACGCAAATATTGGTGTGAGAGCTAATTCAATCAAGGAAACACTGCATGTTGGTGAAGGGCATATTGAAGAAGGATCAGAAGAGTGGTTCTTGTGGGAGAACAACTCCATTTGGCTCACTAACTTCACACACCATCAGGCTTCCAAGCAGCTCTCAAGGAAACTCAGTTTTCACACTCTATGCTTAGTGCCCTTTGAGTGCATTATCTAGGAATGAACCTGGTAGAGCATCCCACACAGACGAATGCTCCACATGCGGGTTTCACATGCCACCAACTCCACATTCACAGGCAACTTCAGCGCCACAGCCGTTTTCAGATAGCTCTCAATGCAAAGGCACTAGACGCAAATATTGGTGTGAGAGCTAATTCAATCAAGGAAACACTGCATGTTGGTGAAGGGCATATTGAAGAAGGATCAGCCGAGTGGTTCTTGGGGGACAACAACTCCATTTGGCTCACTAACTTCACACACCATCAGGCTTCCAAGCAGCTCTCAAGGAAACTCACTTTTCACACTCTATGCTTAGTGCCCTTTGTATGCCTAGGAATGAAATGAACCTGGTAGAGCATCCCACACAAACGAATGCTCCACATGCGGGTTTCACATGCCACCAACTCCACATTCACAGGCAACTTCAGCGCCACAGCCGTTTTCAGATAGCCCTCAATGCAAAGGCTCTAGACGCAAATATTGGTGTGAGAGCTAATTCAATCAAGGAAACACTGCATGTTGGTGAAGGGCATATTGAAGAAGGATCAGCCAAGTGGTTCTTGTGGGAGAACAACTCCATTTGGCTCACTAACTTCACACACCATCAGGCTTCCAAGCAGCTCTCAAGGAAACTCAGTTTTCACACTCTATGCTTAGTGCCCTTTGAGTGCATTATCTAGGAATGAACCTGGTAGAGCATCCCACACAAACGAATGCTCCACATGCGGGTTTCACATGCCACCAACTCCACATTCACAGGCAACTTCAGCGCCACAGCCGTTTTCAGATAGCCCTCAATGCAAAGGCTCTAGACGCAAATATTGGTGTGAGAGCTAATTCAATCAAGGAAACACTGCATGTTGGTGAAGGGCATATTGAAGAAGGATCAGCCGAGTGGTTCTTGTGGGAGAACAACTCCATTTGGCTCACTAACTTCACACACCATCAGGCTTCCAAGCAGCTCTCAAGGAAACTCAGTTTTCACACTCTATGCTTAGTGCCCTTTGAGTGCATTATCTAGGAATGAACCTGGTAGAGCATCCCACACAAACGAATGCTCCACATGCGGGTTTCACATGCCACCAACTCCACATTCACAGGCAACTTCAGCGCCACAGCCGTTTTCAGATAGCCCTCAATGCAAAGGCTCTAGACGCAAATATTGGTGTGAGAGCTAATTCAATCAAGGAAACACTGCATGTTGGTGAAGGGCATATTGAAGAAGGATCAGCCAAGTGGTTCTTGTGGGAGAACAACTCCATTTGGCTCACTAACTTCACACACCATCAGGCTTCCAAGCAGCTCTCAAGGAAGCTCAGTTTTCACACTCTATGCGTAGTGCTCTTTGAGTGCATTATCTAGGAATGAACCTGGTAGAGCATCCCACACAAACGAATGCTCCACATGCGGGTTTCACATGCCACCAACTCCACATTCACAGGCAACTTCAGCGCCACAGCCGTTTTCAGATAGCCCTCAATGCAAAGGCTCTAGACGCAAATATTGGTGTGAGAGCTAATTCAATCAAGGAAACACTGCATGTTGGTGAAGGGCATATTGAAGAAGGATCAGCCGAGTGGTTCTTGTGGGACAACAACTCCATTTGGCTCACTAACTTCACACACCATCAGGCTTCCTAGCAGCTCTCAAGGAAACTCAGTTTTCACACTCTATGCTTAGTGCCCTTTGTATGCCTAGGAATGAAATGAAACTTGGTCAGCATCCCACACAAACGAATGCTCCAATGCGGGTTTCACATGCCACCAACTCCACATTCACAGGCAACTTCAGCGCCACAGCCATTTTCAGATAGTTCTCAATGGAAAGGCTCTAGACGCAAATATTGGTGTGAGAGCTAATTCAATCAAGGAAACACTGCATGTTGATGAAGGGCATATTGAAGAAGGATCAGCCGAGTGGTTCTTGTGGGAGAACAACTCCATTTGGCTCACTAACTTCACACACCATCAGGCTTCCAAGCAGCTCTCAAGGAAACTCAGTTTTCACACTCTATGCTTAGTGCCCTTTGAGTGCATTATCTAGGAATGAACCTGGTAGAGCATCCCACACAAACGAATGCTCCACATGCGGGTTTCACATGCCACCAACTCCACATTCACAGGCAACTTCAGCGCCACAGCCGTTTTCAGATAGCTCTCAATGCAAAGGCTCTAGACGCAAATATTGGTGTGAGAGCTAATTCAATCAAGGAAACACTGCATGTTGGTGAAGGGCATATTGAAGAAGGATCAGCCGAGTGGTTCTTGGGGGACAACAACTCCATTTGGCTCACTAACTTCACACACCATCAGGCTTCCAAGCAGCTCTCAAGGAAACTCAGTTTTCACACTCTATGCTTAGTGCCCTTTGTATGCCTAGGAATGAAATGAACCTGGTAGAGCATCCCACACAAACGAATGCTCCACATGCGGGTTTCACATGCCACCAACTCCACATTCACAGGCAACTTCAGCGCCACAGCCGTTTTCAGATAGCCCTCAATGCAAAGGCTCTAGACGCAAATATTGGTGTGAGAGCTAATTCAATCAAGGAAACACTGCATGTTGGTGAAGGGCATATTGAAGAAGGATCAGCCAAGTGGTTCTTGTGGGAGAACAACTCCATTTGCTCACTAACTTCACACACCATCAGGCTTCCAAGCAGCTCTCAAGGAAACTCAGTTTTCACACTCTATGCTTAGTGCCCTTTGAGTGCATTATCTAGGAATGAACCTGGTAGAGCATCCCACACAAACGAATGCTCCACATGCGGGTTTCACATGCCACCAACTCCACATTCACAGGCAACTTCAGCGCCACAGCCGTTTTCAGATAGCCCTCAATGCAAAGGCTCTAGACGCAAATATTGGTGTGAGAGCTAATTCAATCAAGGAAACACTGCATGTTGGTGAAGGGCATATTGAAGAAGGATCAGCCGAGTGGTTCTTGTGGGAGAACAACTCCATTTGGCTCACTAACTTCACACACCATCAGGCTTCCAAGCAGCTCTCAAGGAAACTCAGTTTTCACACTCTATGCTTAGTGCCCTTTGAGTGCATTATCTAGGAATGAACCTGGTAGAGCATCCCACACAAACGAATGCTCCACATGCGGGTTTCACATGCCACCAACTCCACATTCACAGGCAACTTCAGCGCCACAGCCGTTTTCAGATAGCCCTCAATGCAAAGGCTCTAGACGCAAATATTGGTGTGAGAGCTAATTCAATCAAGGAAACACTGCATGTTGGTGAAGGGCATATTGAAGAAGGATCAGCCAAGTGGTTCTTGTGGGAGAACAACTCCATTTGGCTCACTAACTTCACACACCATCAGGCTTCCAAGCAGCTCTCAAGGAAGCTCAGTTTTCACACTCTATGCGTAGTGCTCTTTGAGTGCATTATCTAGGAATGAACCTGGTAGAGCATCCCACACAAACGAATGCTCCACATGCGGGTTTCACATGCCACCAACTCCACATTCACAGGCAACTTCAGCGCCACAGCCGTTTTCAGATAGCCCTCAATGCAAAGGCTCTAGACGCAAATATTGGTGTGAGAGCTAATTCAATCAAGGAAACACTGAATGTTGGTGAAGGGCATATTGAAGAAGGATCAGCCGAGTGGTTCTTGTGGGACAACAACTCCATTTGGCTCACTAACTTCACACACCATCAGGCTTCCAAGCAGCTCTCAAGGAAACTCAGTTTTCACACTCTATGCTTAGTGCCCTTTGTATGCCTAGGAATGAAATGAACCTTGGTGAGCATCCCACACAAACGAATGCTCCAATGCGGGTTTCACATGCCACCAACTCCACATTCACAGGCAACTTCAGCGCCACAGCCATTTTCAGATAGTTCTCAATGGAAAGGCTCTAGACGCAAATATTGGTGTGAGAGCTAATTCAATCAAGGAAACACTGCATGTTGGTGAAGGGCATATTGAAAAGGATCAGCCGAGTGGTTCTTGTGGGAGAACAACTCCATTTGGCTCACTAACTTCACACACCATCAGGCTTCCAAGCAGCTCTCAAGGAAACTCAGTTTTCCCACTCTATGCTTAGTGCCCTTTGTATGCCTAGGACTGAAATGAAGGTTGGTGAGCATCCCACACAAACGAATGCTCCACATGCGGGTTTCACATGCCACCAACTCCACATTCACTGGCAACTTCAGCGCCACAGCCGTTTCAGATAGCCCTCAATGCAAAGGCTCTAGACGCAAATATTGGTGTGAGAGCTAATTCAATCAAGGAAACACTGCATGTTGGTGAAGGGCATATTGAAGAAGGATCAGCCGAGTGGTTCTTGTGGGAGAACAACTCCATTTGGCTCACTAACTTCACACACCATCAGGCTTCCAAGCAGCTCTCAAGGAAACTCAGTTTTCACACTCTATGCTTAGTGCCCTTTGTATGGATACGACTGAAATGAACCTGGTAGAGCATCCCACACAAACGAATGCTCCACATGCGGGTTTCACATGCCACCAACTCCACATTCACAGGCAACTTCAGCACCACAGCCGTTTTCAGATAGCCCTCAATGCAAAGGCTCTAGACGCAAATATTGGTGTGAGAGCTAATTCAATCAAGGAAACACTGCATGTTGGTGAAGGGCATATTGAAGAAGGATCAGCCGAGTGGTTTTCGTGGGAGAACAACTCCATTTGGCTCACTAACTTCACACACCATCAGGCTTCCAAGCAGCTCTCAAGGAAACTCAGTTTTCACACTCTATGCTTAGTGCCGTTTGAGTGCATTATCTAGGAATGAACCTGGTAGAGCATCCCACACAAACGAATGCTCCACATGCGGGTTTCACATGCCACCAACTCCACATTCACAGGCAACTTCAGCGCCACAGCCGTTTTCAGATAGCCCTCAATGCAAAGGCTCTAGACGCAAATATTGGTGTGAGAGCTAATTCAATCAAGGAAACACTGCATGTTGGTGAAGGGCATATTGAAGAAGGATCAGCCGAGTGGTTCTTGTGGGAGAACAACTCCATTTGGCTCACTAACTTCACACACCATCAGGCTTCCAAGCAGCTCTCAATGAAGCTCAGTTTTCACACTCTATGCTTAGTGCTCTTTGAGTGCATTATCTAGGAATGAACCTGGTAGAGCATCCCACACAAACGAATGCTCCACATGCGGGTTTCACATGCCACCAACTCCACATTCACAGGCAACTTCAGCGCCACAGCCGTTTTCAGATAGCCCTCAATGCAAAGGCTCTAGACGCAAATATTGGTGTGAGAGCTAATTCAATCAAGGAAACACTGCATGTTGGTGAAGGGCATATTGAAGAAGGATCAGCCGAGTGGTTCTTGTGGGACAACAACTCCATTTGGCTCACTAACTTCACACACCATCAGGCTTCCAAGCAGCTCTCAAGGAAACTCAGTTTCACAA